>NW_027450180.1:0-27338 GCF_964194025.1 Convolutriloba macropyga | reverse complement strand
AATATTGTGGAATTGAAATAATATCAAATTTTTTTCCGTTACAGTAAGCAAAACCAAAATCTCTTTTTAGAACTGTTTTTTGTACTCTGAACTATTTTTTTTTTGTTTCTCCTGCTTTAAGTTAATATAGTAAGAAACTTTCGGCATTAGAGTAACTCGCTGAATCGGTTTCGCTTTCAACATATACGTCATTGAAACTTTCTACATTCAACGGCAAGTCAGATCTTAGTATTAGATTGAAAATTTTGGTGTCTATATTATCCTTAAACCACCGCTTTTTAATTGGTAAACATCTCGTTTTTTGTCATTTTTAGGGTCAGCACTGGAAAAAACTATTCTAAACCCAAAATGCTTTTTCGTAAATAAAGTATACAATTGTTGCCTGTTTCACCTGGTCTTATCAACTCTTTTTACGACCGTGAAATCAGGCATAAGTAAAATATCAACAGCATGCAATTCCAGGAAACAAAATGTTTAACAAAAGTAAAGTTCGAGGAAACAAATTATTGTATACATGGAACAGATCACTGATGCTCGAAAAAATTCAAATGGAAATCAAATATTTGACCGGTTAAATTAATATCAGCAAAGAAAATTAGCACTTAAATTATTTTTCTTACAAATCAGAATGAAAGTCTATCCAGGTTTAGGTGCGCGAACCTATACCGCTCTGATCAGACCATTTGGGTCGCCCACTGGTGGCGTGGTGCAACCCAAAATACATGGCCTGGGACATGCTTGAGTCGCACGATGGCTTGGACAATGGTCGTACTACGATCTGGACATAAGTTTCCCCAAAATCTGACCACAGAGCATTAACTGACCGTAACTATTTGACTGCCGTTTTTTATCACTGTTTTTGAAGACTCAAAGAAAAATTGCGGTCACTTCAAAATAATTTTCTGTTCATACTTTTATCAATTAGTTTTTTCCTAACCTTAACAAGATATACTAATTTATTAATTTTAATTTGAGTAGTATTTAGGTTTGAATTGAAAAAATTAAACAAATAACAACGGATTATAACAAGTATTCAGGAATGGTCTGATCAGAGGGAGCGAAAGACGCACAAAATTTTGGGTCGCACCAGAGTCGCCCGAAATATTTCGGTCGCACGGTAGTCTGATCAGAGGTCTTTTGGGTCGCGCTATCATTGCACAATATCTTGGGTCGCACTACGATCTGACCAGAGCGCTTTGGGTCGCACCATGGTCTGATAATAGGGCAAAGTCTGGGATATGGTCCGATCAGATCGGTCTAGGGTCGCGCACCTAAACCTGGTTAACCAGGGAACGGACACTTCAAATATTGAATTTTTAAGTTTTACTTCTGCGCATCAAAATGAGTAGCCGATATTTAAAGTATCATTTTCATTTTGTTTTCAGCTAACTCAGACTTATTTTCTTGTACTTTTGAGGTTTCCATCTTTGGATTAAGTCTTAAATTTTAAGGTACCAATTTAGAAATTTGAGACTGGGTCCAACCATGGAACTATTTACGACTTAATAGAAAATTATTTCCATTAAGCTGTTTTCAAACTATTACACACCTTGTTGAGCAAATTGTTTACTAGTAAGTCATTGATATCAGCTGTGCACAATTTGACCAATTTTTCGCATCACAAGTTGACTGATGGGTTTTATGTCGAATTGCCCGCCTCAAAATTAACAACATTATCGTTATAGGCACACATGAGCGTGCAGAATTGATGAATATTTATTCTCTTCTATAAATGGGTGCAGCCTAAGAACAGTTTAAAAATTATCATGAAGTTATTTACATAAAAACCTGATCTCGTATTATGTTGTCATCTTTTAATCATCCTTAAAGCCCCACATTTCGATTATAATTTTTGGAAGCGGCGGTACAGATTGTTCCAAGCAACCGAACGCAAGTACAAAAAATTTGGTAGCATTTTACGGCTGATTAATTTCTTTTGCAGTTCCATAACTTTATCAAAATTTCACTGTTTTCAATCATTTCTTCTGACTTCAAAGTGCACTGTTTATACAAAAATTTTTTACGATGTGGTGTGAACGCCAATTCAATTATGCTCAAACTGTATTGTAAGAGGCCAATGAAGAACTAATTAAAATCATAATAGATAAACAGGTACAAAAGTGTATCTCGCCGTAAACTATGCTGATCAAATTAACCAAATTATACTTTAGTGCTTACTTATAAAATTTTAATCAGATTAGCATTTTTTGAAAATTCGGCTATGTGCAAAATATGCTAAGAAAAACAATAAGTCTTATTTAATCAACAGTTCTGGAGTATAATGCAACAGTTCTGGTTTGAGACGAGATAGTTTTTTGTAACAATTACAAATTGCCACAAATCTGTGCTTCATTCGTGTTTGTGGCAATAACTTTCATGTAAATTTTCTTGCAGAAACAATATTGGTACAGCCAAAACTACACAATTTTTTGATTGAGAAACATATTAGTACTCTACTTCATAATATATATCTTATATCTAACATCCTACTACTGCTCAAGGATTTTGAATTTTGTTAAATTTTTTCCTAAGAATTTTTCAAAAAAATTGATAGAATTTTATTAAAAAAACCAGATAAAGTTTACAGATAAAACAATAAATGCAGCAACAACTGGAAATCTTTCGGGAAATATATTATGTTATCCGCTCTTAAGCGATATTAATTGTTTCTGAGGTAAAGATATAATTTTTCAAACTCTCAAATGGTCTGTCAAAACAAATAGAGACACCTTTTTACCAAGTACTAGCCAAAATATTTTTTGTCCAATCCACAATCACTCATTGCCCTTTGCGTTATCAAAATTTGCAAAAAATGATATGCTTAAAAATTTTTCTCATGAAATTAATAAGTTTTCATATTTTGTGTCAAAATTAGCTCGACATTTATCAGAAAATTGGTTGATGTGAACTCTTCCTTCGTATTGAAACACAAAACTTTGTCAGGTTTCGCTGCGAATACTCAAATTTTAAAAACTTTAGGGTGAAAAACAAAAAAAATATCCAGAATTTTTTGTTTTTTGACGTTTCCATCGAGACGCTGGGTCTCTATCAAATAATTTATTTTCCACATTTTATGTTTATTAATCAAAAATCCAATGTTAAATTTAGGACCGTATGATGTAAATACGGGTCTGTCCTAATTTAATATTCTCTTCAAAAACTTTCCACAAATTTTTGGAGAAAAAGCCTTTCAAAAGAGGTTTTGTAATTGCAATTAATTGGCTCTTGAAAACGAAAAATTCTGATGAAAACTTTAAAATCACATTTTACAAATTCAAATAAATTGACAAATTTTTATTAAAAAATTCGAAACCGATTGAGAAAATCTTACTCTGGAGAATTCGATTGAGAAAATCTTACTCTGGAGAAAACTTCTGTTGTAAACTTTACAGAACTTCTTGTCACACTGATGGTGAAAATGCCTAATTCGTTCTCGAAAATGTCAATGCTTTTGTCAACCATTATAGTAAGTAAAAATGTTTTAAGTCAACTCTTCTTTTTGTGTGAGAGCCTGTTACAATTTTGTTCCTACTCCAACTCTTTTCATCTAATTCACATATAACGTATATCTTTTGAAGTACATAAATAGAATAACTGACAATTTTATATAATCTACAGCAGAAATCAAGATTCAGGCTCTCAATTCATATTATTGATTATCAATTTTTCTGGTCCGTTTTTTATAGTACGAACTAGTAACATAGTAAACAAGATAGCTGATAATAACTCCACTATTTTGAAATTGATTCCTGAAAGATTTTGTATGTGTCTTTTATGTGTCATTTCCTAAAAACAACTTATTGGTGAACAAATCTAGACCAGTTAGAAAATGTTTATTGATCACATCAGGAAAATTTATTTGATTGGGTAGGTTTTACAACAGATTATTAAAAAAAATATCAATCAACTGAATTATAATGTTGCCTATTACCGAACTTTTAGCATCACATTCTTTTAACATACTGAATTAATTAGGTTAATTAATTCACAAAAGTTTATGATATGAGCATTCCGTAATATATGGCAAGATGGAATGTCTTTAAGTCTCCTTTAATTTGTCTGATAAGTTTTTATAATTATCTCATAAGATATGACACAATAATAACTCAGAAAACTGAATTAGTGTTTTATAAGAACCAATAAGACTCTTATCAGATCTTACATCACAAAAAATTAACTCATTTGGGGCCAAAAATTTGTCGTGCAGAAACTGATAACATCTCATGCGATGAAATATTCGTTAGGACGTCATGAGATCTTATATAATATAACTTGCGGAAATATTGAATTCAAAATTTTTGTCCTAAGGCATATCTCATACACCTCAAACATTATGTTTGAGCTAAGATACATTTTTTTTCAAGTACTGAATGAAAAAGTAATGAGAAGAGATTGAGAAAAGAAAACTACAGAACTGCCATGGAGACTTCAGAACGTTAAAAATCAGCTATTTGACTTAAATTAGGTTTATTAGAAAGCACATTTCACCACTAACAAAATAGGTGAATGAAAGCTGAGGAAATCGCACACAATACACTAAATGCAAGAAATGATTTACGATAGGCATCTTTGTTGCAATGCAAAATCAATTAAGGTCTGTTCAACTTCAAGCTCTACTTTGGTTCCAGAAAAGTTTGTTGAGTTATCACTGAACATTCCCACCACAACACCTTGCCCAGCTACGAATTGTTTCAGTGTTAAAAGACAATCTTTTTTAACGACATCCCTGGCTCCATGTGATCTGTTTCAGTGCAAAAGCAAATAAAAATTGCTACGAATTTATTTAATAATCATTTTACATTTCTGATTTTAAATGGTGTGGACAATAGTCGAATGCATAATGACTGAACGAAAGATATGGCACCATCTTTTCCCGGCACATCTATCATTTGTGGTTGCAGCAATCCCACATCAAAACAAACGCCTGAACTGCACGTGCATACAAAATTTTTGACATTAAAATACCCTGCAGGAATTCACATTGAGCGGCAAAGAACACATATGTTAATCAGGAGATTCAAGAAGATTTTCTTGTCTCAACAATACTTTTTTAACGAATTCTCTGGAATGACAATTGAAAAAAAATGACTGAATGGCTTGGTGCAACATTCACTTTACTAGTTGCTTGAACTACTCTATAACGATTTATGCTGAACAATCTCTAGCTGTAAAAGATCAAATGGTTTTAATAAACTCGAAATAAGGTTGGTCAGTATTCAGATCATTGTTATTTTTCGTTTAAATCATCGTTTTTTCGGTTGTTGCTGAAGGTCAATATATTTAGTTCGGATTGATTGGATATTAAAACGATCTAATCGAAAACTAGGCATGTATTCACTCCTATAACTGCTATCTGTATTAGAAAAACTCGGCCGCGATAGGCGAATATTTTATTCTACCCAATGAAGTCAGGAAAACTTCAGTTGTTGGGGTAATCCAGAGGAACTAAGTTAAGCTAGTTTTTTAAATCACGAGTTTGTTCCTACCTGACCAAAGTAGAAGAATAAAAACTAGTCGAAAAAATGCTGAATTGACGCGTTGACGAATGAAATGAACTGCTGGTTTGTTATTTTAAAATTTCGATCTGCTGAGTCAGTGGCCTCAGTTGAGACAATCAAGTTATGGGTTTATTCATTCACTGAAGAAAAATTATTGTTCATTTTGCGAGAAAACATTTTGACTTCTAAGTGAAACAAAGTATTTGTCAGGATTTAGCTGCCTTATTCAGAAAAGATTATAGTATCACGCCAGGGCTCTGGTGATCTAGAAGATTTGATCGTCGACCGGAGCTTTTGATCTGGTGATATGGAAAAATTTTCCTAGAAAAGCTCATATCAACTCTTTATCAGATTAAGCGCCACCTGACTAAGATTAGTTTTTGCATGGTAAAATTTTTATGGCAAGTTTGTGAACATTAAATTTTCAAATTTATCAAGACTTTCAAGAAAATTCTGACTGACAAATAAACAAGTTTTTAAATCGCGCAAGATCTGGAACAAATTTACAAGAATTTTGACAAAAAACATAATTTGTAGAAAATCTTGTGATAAAATCTGCATAGTTTATGCAAAAACGGTTAACTTTAATACAAATATAGAAAGTTTTTGTTCCGACCCTCTTGAGGGGGGAGGAACTATATACTCAACTGGGTTTTTTTTTGTTCCGTGAATTTTCGCCGCTCGATATATTCATCGTAGAGAGTTGAGACTGGTATCATTAGAAAGCTCGTCCAGCGTAGAATATGGAATTAAAAAGAATTTTTTAATTTTCGTTTTCTACAGGGAGTTATCGAGGCTTAAACTTCTGAGAAAAGAAGAGTGAATTCACGTTGTTTTTATTCAGATTTTCCGGAATTTTTGCCTAAATTTTCGTCAATTTTGCTAAAATTTGTTATAATTTTTAAGAATAGTGTCCTTGATTTTATTTTTGAAGACAAACAAGCATTTTTGATTGTTTTGATTTAATTTTTTGGTCAAAAAATCTGGATAAACATTTCAAAATTTAGCCTTTTTCATCAACAACAGCACGAAATAAGCTACTTTAGTCCACTTTGATTAAATTTGCCTATAGTACACCCCCAAACAACACTCATACAATCTTTGTAGACTCAGAGGGGGGCTATTTCTATTTCAGAGTCCGCAGAGAGTGCCTTGTAGTTAAAACTTTGCCGTTTTTTGCTAACTTTACTCGTTGATTATCAAAAATGCAAAATTTATTTTGAGTTTCAACTCAGAAATTATCTATATCTACAACATTCGAAAAATCAATTGTTCTTAACGGACAATAAGTATTAACAGGGGTAGTTTTGGGCCATTCTTGGACTGTTACAATCCAAAAAAAAATTGGGTTGTAATCAGTCGGTCTTTTTTTTTTTAAAAAAAAGACTTTTTTTTAATAATGAAGAACAGAACATATCAAATCAAAGCTCAGGAGTGATAGGTCCAACCAATTCACTTGCTAAACAGCTCCAGGCTAATGCATTTAGTTTTTTAATTGAAAGTTTATGGTCGTTTCTTTTTTAAAAATAATTGACTTTTCAATAAATAATGGCTTAATTAACTTTTCCTCTATTTTTTTCTTAATTTGTTCAACTTCCAGCTTAGTGTCAGCAAAAAAAGACTGCTTCTTCTTTCTACTGAGTTAACATTTATTCTCGGTTGCAGTTTTACGCCTGAAATTATTGTTTTCTGACTTTGATACTACAAGATTTTAGATTTTTGTTTGTTTTGATATTTGCCAGTTTTTCACGTTTTCTAATTTTGTCACATTATCACATTATTGACAGTTCTCATGTCACCTTATTAGCATTCAAATTAAAGCAGCATTGAACATATTAAAATCCTGAAAGATATAAATCACCGTTTTAATGGCCTCGACGCCTCTTTCTTGAAGAAATCAATTGAATTTTTTAATTTTGTCTTAACTATCATTTATACTTTGTCGTTTCGGTCGTATGAAATTTCCTGTATAGTGATAGCTTTCATTGGCTTTTCATGGAAGAATAGAAAAACCGATATTCTGATATTAGCAGATAGCTGATGGCTTTTATGACTTTCAAACCCATCGTTCTCCAAAATTAAAAAAAAAACTTTTTTAACTTCGCAATTTTGTTCTTTTTATGTTTCTTTTTGTTACCTAATCTCGTTAGTTGATTACAGGTCAAATATGACATTATGGGTGTCAAGGGAATAAAAGGGATTGGTGTCCCAAAATCTTTTTTTAAAGATTTTGTTATGACCTTACTGGCTTCGACACCGCTTTTTCACAAAAAAAAAATAAATTAATTTGATTTTTGTCGTATTTGACGTTCTTTTTGTAGATGCAAGAAATATTCTGGATAATTACAGGTCTCGAGGGTTTCCTTTTCATGAAAAAACGACGATATTTAAATAGCTTTTAGCTTTTTTTGTAATTAATGCCTTTCATGACATTGAATGTAATTTTGTTTCGAAAAAAAAATTAAAAGTATTACATACTTTAGCACTTCGCTTTTTTGTCTACTTGTTACCTAGTCTTACTAATGAATGGCCACGTACTATATTATAGCTGTTTGAAGAAGGCGCAATCAAATATATTTTGAGTGCCAAAATTTGGCTTGACGGTTTTGACAGCGTTTTCTGGCAAGTTTCAATTGAAATTTTGTTTGTTCTTTGTTGTTCTTTTTAGCCGCTCTAAAAAATGAATAAGGTCAGGTCCTAAGGCCCTTCTATAGAAGCAGTGGTAATCGCAAATTTGTGGTAATATTAATTTATTCCTAATGGTATTTATTACTTTGAAGTTAATTGTTTCAAAAAAATAAGTTAATTTTTTTTACTTTTCTGTTTTTGTTCTTTTTTGTATAACTGTTACCAAACCTTTTTATGGACTGGTCGCATATGTTTTCTGGTGATTTATAAGTTATTTTTGTTTAGTTTTAGGTTTATCTGACGGTATGTTGACTTTGTTATTAAATTTAGTTTTTAAGAGGGACATAAATTTTTTGATGTAATTAATGTTTGTTGTTGTTGTTGTTGTTTGATTTTGCTGTTCGTTTTGACTCGCTTTCTTAATATTGACATATTACAGCAATCTAATGCATCAATTTTTACTCCACTGAGTTATTTGTTTTGGAGGTTATCTTATCGTTCATACAGAATTTTTTGAAAAAGACTTGGGCTTTTTTGGGATTCGCAAAAAAATAATTTTTGGGTTTTTCTATCTGTTCCTCATTTGGTAGACAATTATGCCAAAATTGTGGATGGGCGGGGTCGGAACCTTATGTGCCATTGCACATTACCGAGCCGCCTTGTTATATAAATTTTCAAACGGTAGCTTGTGCTATCTATCAATAATCATTTGTAAAATCAGAGACATTGCATCGAAAAAAGATTTTTTAAGAACAATTTCTAAGGAACAAGGTGCTTCCGTTTATTGACAGGCTGTAAACATGTTGTCTAACATCATTGTTTCAAAAACAACCAGAGGAGCAATTATCCTTGTTGGCACTTCAGCAAAAGACTATTAATTTTGGTAGAAAAAAATTATTATAAGAACCCACCTCACTACTTTGAAAGCAACTCATTAAAACTGGGCATAAAAAAACGGTTTTTCAAATTTTTCAAGACTAATTTATTTTACTGGCAGGGAGCTTCGATTTTTCGCGGGAGTTGGAGCTTTCTTAATAAATTCTGATGAGAGTTTACAAGTACTAATAAATATCCTATAATATTTCATGACACAATGGTTTGAGGCCTTTTGTGGTCTTGCACGATGCAAATAGTTGATAATCCTCTTATCAGAAATTAAGCGATAAATAATTTCAAATCTGCGGGAAGATCATGTTGAGACGCGGGAAGATCAGTGGGAAGATCAATTTAAGATTTGTTATGAAATCTGAAATCTGATCTTAGCCAGACCATGTAAAATAACAGAAGTTTGTCAAGTTATTTGAGATCTTGCGGGTTATAGGTTTTCCAGTGTGTGTCCAGGTTCCCACTCAATTTTTGATCAATTTTAAGATACGAAATGAGCTCAAAACGAGCAGAATTCCGCTTGAATCATTTGTTTCTTCAGAAGGTATAGAGTAGTAAACAGAAAGGGCAAAACTGATGAACTGCACTCCTTCCCCTCGATTTGCGCCCAATATTTTTGTTACCTGAGTTTTTCACCTCATTTGGCCAATTTTTCAAGATTTTCCTACAAAAACCCTAGAACTGTGAACCCGAGTTGAAGTGTCGACATGAAAATTGCTTAAAATGTATTAGTTTCGGTGAATGGTTGTAAGAAAAGCAAGAAATTTATGGCAGAATGCGGCAACTTCAGTCTAATTCACCTCTAAAAAAGGGAGGCATATTTTTAGCGGTAAAAATAAACATTTCACCGCTAAGAACCGATTAAATTTTACAAAAATTCATTGCATATAATTCAGTCTTTCAATTTAAATGCAAAACGAAAATACTGTGAAAATATTTAAATACAAACAAAGTTTTCACCGAAAAAAAAACTTTCTTCTTTAGTCAAAGTGATAGTCATGATAGTCAAAGTGAATGCAGATAGTCAAAGTTTTCACCAAAGCTTTGACTATCTGCATTCACCGCTAAACGATGCGGACGGAGTGCAGTGAAAACTACTTTGTTTTCACGGCAAATCCTAAAATTTTTTCCTGGAAAACCTCAACGCTGAAATTATCAGGATTCCCCTCACTGGTTCCGTATTCTGATCAACCGTGCCAGTCTTCTTCCGGTCAATCTGAAAGCCTTGACCATGACAATTAAGAGAACAGAGTTTGCCAAGCTGAACAGATCCAGTAGAATGTAGAGATACGATGAAACAGCTTCGGTTTTGTAGTAAGAAATAGCAATTGAAGCCATTGTTTCCATGCTTAACAAAAAAGGGAATTGTGTCCCGAGGGAATGTTTGTCCGGTCATCGGCATTATGATATTTTTTAAGGACAACTGTGAACTGAAAAAAAACCCAACTAATATCACTATTCGTGTATTATAAAGTATTCTGATATAAATAATGTGAGTTTCAAATCATTCAGCTATGCTGTTCACAGTGTGTTGAAAACCCTTCGATAAAAGTAAAAACAAAAACGTTTGAAAGATTAAAACATAAAGAACAACAACTAATTTTTTCTGGTCAAACTACCCTTAAAAAAGCGTTCGCGTTCAAAATCATACGAGGCTACAGAACAATATTGTGCATAATTTAAAAAAGCACCTCTTGTTCGGAATTTTAGTTTATATATATATATATATATATATATATATATATATATATATATATATATATATATATATATATATATGTTTATACATATATTGATATACGCAGATATATATATATATATATATATATATATATATATATATATATACCTATATATATATATATATATATATATGTGTGTGTGTGTGTGTGTGTGTGTGTGTGTGTGTATAATGCTTAAACACAGAAGAGAATTGTTGAATTAAACACTAAAAAATCAGATTTTACGTCATCATCAACTTCTGAACAAGTCTACCATGATAATGATCACTCAGACCAATTATTTATCAACCGGGCAGAAAAAAATATCAACCGATCAAAAAATGAGCTATTGTGAAACAATTCCCTGTCCGTAATGTATCCCTTGTAATAGCGACAATACTGAACTGTTCTGTCGCAATCTGCAATGTAGTAGTCGTAAATAACCCTCATCTGCAGCAAATTGCCATCTAAACAAAATGAACTTTAAAGGCAAACAATGTTTATGTAAAATGAATTAAATTATTGAAATAATATTGTAACAAACAAAACTCCTCAATTTTAAATTATATGTGCAACTAGTTTTTTTCACCTAACGCCAAAAAAATTGAACATTGAAATATTTTATTAAAATAATATTGAAACAAACAAAACTTCTCTATTTGTTCCGACTCCACTTGTGGGGGGGGAGGAACTATATACTCAAATGGATTTTTTTGTTCAGTCAATTTTGGCCGATGGATATAATCATCGCAGAGAAATGTGAGTGGTATCATTAAAAAGCTGGTCCAGCGTAGAATTCAAAATTAAAAAGTTTTTTTTAATTTTCGTTTCTTTCGAGGAGTTATCGAGGATTGAAGTTTTGTGTGAACAAGGGATATTTGTTCACTTTTAGTGTGATTTTTCTTCAAATTAAGATATTTTCTATAAAAATAGTATTTCAAACTTAATTTTTTTTTTGCTTTTATAAGTCACCTAGAGACAAGTCACTTTTCATATCGAGGTTCCGTTAATGACAAACCTCTTTTACAGTCAAATGAAGCCCAATGAACAAAAAAATCGTTTTCAAGGAACTGCTCATGTTTTTGTAACTTCGACTCTGAGTTTTCGTAATTTTAAATGAAATTTTGAACTTCTTTTTGAGCTTTTACCATTTTTTTGGAGTCTCATGGCATGGACTCATTGACTAACAGTGCAATATGTTCCGTAATATCATTTAAGTGAAATTATCTAGTGCTTTGAGTGGACAGCTAATGGCTGTTAAGACTTTACAAAAAATTTTTTGAAAACTTTTTCGAGAGCTAACCAATCATAAACTTATTATCGTGAACTGTAAGTCAGTCTCTGTGATGACAGCACCCTCCTCCGTAATACTGTAACCAAATTTGATATAGCTGGCAGTTTTATCTTCCAACTTTTGGTAATATGACTTCAATGACACAATTTTTCAAAAAGTTCTAAATTTTTTTTGGATATTTCCGAATTATTGGTTACTTTTGAAATCTTTTCACTATATCCTAAAATTGAAAGCTCCTATTGGCTTCAAGAAGACATTCAATGGATCACAATTAATTTTTCAGAGAAAAGTTTATGGTTTCAAATGGCTTTGAACCTTTTCTTCTCGCACTTCTCTACTGAATTTTTGGTTTTTGCCTGATTTTGTTGTTGTTTTCATAGTAATCACTTGTTGTGATGTCTTATTGATCACCTATGCATGAAAAACATCCTCATACTCCTATTGAAGCATATTTGATTGTATTTATTCACTGGCTCCATGTGATCTGTTTCAGTGCAAAAGCAAATGAAAATTGCTACAAATTTATTTAATAATCATTTTACATTTTTGATTTTAAGTTGTGGGCAATAGTCGAATGCATAATGACTGAAAAAAAGATATGGAAACCATCTTTTCCCGGCACATCTATCATTTGTGGTTGCAGCAATCTCACATCAAAACAAATGCCTGAACTGCACGTGCATACAAAATTTTTGACATTAAAATACCCTGCAGGAATTCACATTGAGCGGCAAAGAACACATATGTTAATCAGGAGATTCAAGAAGATTTTCTTGTCTCAACAATACTTTTTTAACGAATTCTCTGGAATGACAATTGAAAAAAAATGACTGAATGGCTTGGTGCAACATTCACTTTACTAGTTGCTTGAACTACTCTATAACGATTTATGCTGAACAATCTCTAGCTGTAAAAGATCAAATGGTTTTAATAAACTCGAAATAAGGTTGGTCAGTATTCAGATCATTGTTATTTTTCGTTTAAATCATCGTTTTTTCGGTTGTTGCTGAAGGTCAATATATTTAGTTCGGATTGATTGGATATTAAAACGATCTAATCGAAAACTAGGCATGTATTTACTATTATAACTGCTATCTGTATTAGAAAAACTCGGCCGCGATAGGCGAATATTTTATTCTACCCAATGAAGTTAGGAGAACTTCAGTTGTTGGGGTAATCCAGAGGATTCACCTAAGTTAAGCTAGTTTTTTAAATCACGAGTTCGTTCCTACCTGACCAAAGTAGAAGAATAAAAACTAGTCGAAAAAATGCTGAATTGACGCGTTGACAAATGAAATGAACTGCTGTTTTGTGATTTTTAAAATTTCGATCTGTTGAGTCAGTGGCCTCAGTTGAGACAATCAAGTTATGGGTTTATTCATTCACTGAAGAAAAATTATTGTTCATTATTGCGAGATAACATTTTGACTCCTAAGTGAAACAAAGTATTTGTCAGGATTTAGCTGCCTTTTTCAGAAAAGATTTTAGTATCACGCCAGGGCTCTGGTGATCTAGAAGATTTGATCGTCGACTGGAGCTGTTGATCTGGTGACATGGAACAATTTTCCTACAAAAACTCATATCAACTTTTCATCAGATTAAGCGCCACCTGACTAAGATTAGTTTTTGCATAGTAAATTTTTATGGCAAGTTTGTGAACATTAAATTTTCAAATTTATCAAGACTTATGCATAATAAATAAAGTTGTACTTGACGAAAATTCTGACTGACAAAGAAACAAGTTTTTTCATCGCGCAAGATCTGGAACAAATTTACAAGAATTTTGACAAAAAACATAATTTGTAGAAAATCTTGTGATAAAATCTGCATAGTTTATGCAAAAACGGTTAACCTTAATACAAATATAGAAAGTTTTTATATAAATTTTCAAACGGTAGCTTGTGCTATCTATCAATAATCATTTGTAAAATCAGAGACATTGCATCGAAAAAAGATTTTTTAAGAACAATTTCTAAGGAAAAAGGTGCTTCCGTTTATTGACAGGCTGTAAACATGTTGTCTAACATCATTGTTTCAAAAACAAAACCAGAGGAGCAATTATCCTTGTTGGCACTTCAGCAAAAAATTATTAATTTTGGTAGAAAAAAATTATTATAGGAACCCACCTCACTACTTTGAAAGCAACTCATTAAAACTTTCCTAATAAATTCTGATGAGAGTTAACAAGTACTAATAAATATCCTATAATATTTCATGACACAATGGTTTGAGGCCTTTTGTGGTCTTGCACGATGAAACTTGTAGGTAATCCTCTTATCAGAAATTAAGCGATAAATAATTTCAAATCTGCGGGAATATCATGTTGAGACGCGGGAAGATCAGTGGGAAGATCAATTTAAGATTTGTTATGAAATCTGAAATCTGATCTTAACCAGACCATGTAAAATAACAGAAGTTTGTCAAGTTATTTGAGATCTTGCGGGTTATAGGTTTTCCAGTGTCGAGGTTTCCGCTCAATTTTTGAACAATTTTAAGATACGAAATGAGCTCAAAAGGAGCCGAATTCCGCTTGAATCTTTTGTTTCTTCAGCAGGTATAGGGTAATAAGCAGAAGGGGCGAAAATTAATTAATTCACTCCCCTCTTCTTGGGCTCATTTCGTTCGCTTTTCCCATGAAAACCTTCGACTTAAAAAGAAATTAATTTGAAAATTTTCAAATGCAAATAAATTTTAAAATTTTTACCGCTTTCACTGCCTTCATCAATTAAATATACGGGCGCTTCGTGGTGAAAAATATTTTGTTTTCACAGCTATTCAACGCAAATCTTAAAATATTTCACTGGAAAACCTAAAACCCAGAATAAATGAAGATTCTTTTCACTGGTTCCGTCTGATCAACCGTGCCAGTCTTCTTCCGGTCAATCTGAAAGCCTTGACCATGACAACTAAAAGAACAGAGTTTGCAAAGCTGAACAGATCCAGTAGAATGTAGAGATACGATGAAACAGCTTCGGTTTTGTAGTATGATATTGCAATTGAAGCCATTGTTTCCATGCTTAACAAATAAGGGAATTGTGTCCCGAGGGAATGTTTGTCCGGTCATTATGATATTTCTCTAAGGACAACTGTGAACAGAAAAAAAAACCCAACTAATATCAGCATTCGAGCAATATAAAGGATTTTGATATGAATAATGTGAGTTTCAGATCAATTTAGAGGCTATGTTGTTCACTGTGTGTTGTAAACCGGTTGATAAAAGTAAAAAAAAGCGTTTTAAAGTTTTAAAAAAATGTATAAATAACAACAAATGATTTTTTCTGGTCAAGCTAACCTTTTAAAAGAGCTCATACGAAATTACAGAACAATACTCGCATAATTTGCATAATTTGAAAAAAAACTCTGCTTCTGAATTTTAGTTAATATGTATATAGTGCGCTTAAACACAGAAGAGAATTGTTGAATTAAACACTAAAAAATCAGATTTTACGTCATCATCAACTCCTAAACAAGTCTACCATGTTAATGATTACTCAGACCAATTAATTATCAACCGGGCAGAAAAAAATATCAACCGATCAAAAAATGAGCTATTGTGAAACCATTCCCTGTCCTTAATGTATCCCTTGTAATAGCGACAATAAAAAAAAAAAGAAAAACATTGTTAATTCCTTTGAGTATGAACTATAAAATACAGAACATAGTTTAAAGGCAATGTAGTGTTAAGAAGTATAAATGAAACAAACGTCACATATTTTGAAAGTTTAAAATTGTATTAAATTTACAATGTGCTAAAATATCGACAAATTAAGAGAGATGAATTATAATTGAGAAAAAATTTTTTTAAAATGCTAATTCTACAATTAACATTTTCGAGAAAAGAGAATATTTTAAAAAATGCTAATCCTCCAATTAACATTTCAAAGAAGAATAAAACACGCCCTAAAACTAAATCAAATTAAAATTGAACTTGAAAGAATTGAGATTAGAATTCAATTCTGAAACCGTTGGGTCTTTTAGAAACTCATTCCAGAAATGATTTTTTATTGTAGTTTTGAGAGCCCGCTTTTTAGGGATATTCCGTCTCAAGGTGAGAGGCAAATCGTTATACCAGTCGATTGATTTTTTTGAAAAACAGTTTTGCATTATATTTGTTTTTTGGTTTGCTCCAAATGACAGCTTGTTTGTACGGTCATTCATTTTAGCACTTAGGGTGGCTAACTTGAGTTCATCGAAAGCTGGTAGATCTGCTTTTAGAAGCTTTATAAAAAATATAATAACCCGATATTTTATGAGGTATTCTACTGGTAAGATTTTGTGTTTGATCTTGAGATCAGTGGTCCTGTCAAATTTGCTTCTATTGAAACATGCCTTTATTCCCCAGTTCAATTGTTTATTTAGAGTAACTCGAAGTGATTTTTTAAGACCTGAGAACAGAACAATTGGGTAATGCAGATGACTTAAAACAAGAGCGTTCAGTAAAGCAGATCTAGTTTTTTCAGGAAATATATTTTTGATGGAGTAAATGACCTTTATGCCAACAGCCATTTTTCTTAGTACATTTTTTATTTCTTCATCAAAAGAAAGATTACAGTCAATATGAACTCCCAAGTATTTCACAACTTTTTTCTCGGGAACTGTACATCCGTTAACAACTATTTCTTCGATTTTGTTTCTTTTAGGGGCTCCAAAAATAATGAATTCGGTTTTGCTTTCATTTACATTTAACTCATTTTTCCTGAAAAAGAGAATGAGTTTAGCAATACTTTTTTCAAGATGTAACTTTGATTCAGAAATTGTTTTTCCACTGCAAAAGATAAAAGTATCATCAGCGTACTGGATTATATTAGAATTCACATCGGTATCATCTTTCATATCATTTACATATATGTTGAAAAGCAGTGGGCCTAGCACAGTACCTTGTGGTACTCCACGGTTAAGTGCTATCCAATTTGATTCATACTTCGAGAATTTGACTTTTTGCACTCGGTTTTCTAGATAAGATTTTAGAACTGTGTTTGCTTGTGCACTAAAACCTAAAAGTTTAGTTTTGTGCAGAAGAGTACGATGTGATATCGAATCAAAAGCTTTAGATAGGTCTAAAAAAGCTCCTGTGACGATGTTTTTTTTATTGAGATCATATCTGATTTTTTCAGTGCAATATAAAAGAGCATCTGTAGTTGACATTCTTTTTTCTCTATCCAAACTGTGTTGTTGCAGGCAACTTATTCTTCTCTAAATAAGCTAATATTTGATCTCGAAGAAGGATTTCAAAAATTTTAGCTAGAGCTCCAGTAAGCGAAATTGGTCGATAATTTATGTCGACAATACGACATTTATGTCGACAATTTGGTCGACAATACGAAACTGTTCTGTCGCAATCTGCAATGTAGTAGTCGTAAATAACAAAATAAACAAAATAAACAAAATAAACAAAATAAACAAAATAAACTTTAAAGGCAAACAATGTTTATGTAAAATGAATTAAATTATTGAAATAATATTGAAACAAACAAAACTCCTCAATTTTAAATTATATGTGCAACTAGTTTTTCTCACCTAACGCCAAAAAAAATTGAACATTGAAATATTTTATTAAGATAATATTGAAACAAACAAAACTTCTCTATTTGTTCCGACTCCACTTGTGGGGGGGGAGGAACTATATACTCAAATGTGTTTTTTTTTGTTCAGACAATTTTGGCCGATGGATATAATCATCGCAGAGAAATGTGAGTGGTACCATTAAAAAGCTGGTCCAGCGTAGAATTCAAAATTAAAAAGAATTTTTAATTTTCGTTTCATTCGAGGAGTTATCGAGGATTGAAGTTTTGTGTGAACAAGGGATATTTGTTCACTTTTAGTGTGATTTTTCTTCAAATTAAGATATTTTCTATAAAAATAGTATTTCAAACTTAAATTTCTTTTGCTTTTATAAGTCACCTAGAGACAAGTCACTTTTCATATCGAGGTACCGTTAATGACAAACCTCTTTTACAGTCAAATGAAGCCCAATGAACAAAAAAATCTTTTTCAAGGAATTGCTCATGTTTTTGTAACTTCGACTCTGAGTTTTTGTAATTTTAAATGAAATTTTGAATTTCTTTTTGAGCTTTTACTATTTTTTTGGAGTCTTATGGCATGGACTCATTGACTAACAGTGCAATATGTTCCGTAATGTCATTTAAGTGAAAATATCTAGTGCTTTGAGTGGACAGCTAATGGCTGTTAAGACTTTACATAAAATTTTTTGAAAACTTTTTCGAAAGCTAACCAATCATGGACTTATTATCGTGAACTGTAAGTCAGTCTCTGTGATGACAGCACCTCCACCGTAATACTGCAAGCAAATTTGACCTAGCTGGCGGTTTTATCTTCCAACTTTTAGTAATATGACTTCAATGACACAATATTTCAAAAAGTTCTAAAATTTTTTTGGACAGTTCCTTATTATTGGTTACTTTTGAAATCTTTTCACGTTATCCTAAAATTGAAAGCTCCTATTGGCTTCAAGAAGACATTCAATGGATCACAATTATTTTTTTCAGAGAAAAGTTTATGGTTTCAAATGGCTTTGAACCTTTTCTTCTCGCACTTCTCTACTGAATTTTTGGTTTTTGCCTGATTTTGCTGTTGTTTTCATAGTCATCACTTGTTGTGATGTCTTATTGATCACCTATGCATGACAAACATCCTCATACTCCTATTGAAGCATATTTGAGCGTATTTATTGACTTCCGTTAAAATTAATTGGATTTAAGGGCTGTTATAAATTTATGAATAAATTTTCAAAATTTTTTTTTGAACATTAGCCAATCGTGAACTGTTTTCGTGAACCAATTTTCGTGAACTGTTAGTCAGTCTCAGTATTGACAGTACCCACTTGCTTTTTACTGAAACTAAAATAAATTTCCTTGGCGGTTTTATCTTCTAGCTATTGATTATATGACTTCAATAACAAGATTTGGAAATTTTTGAAACAAAAAATTTGGATATTTTTGTATTATTGGTTTCTTTTGAACTCTTATCACATTATCCAAAAATATACACATTATCCAAACTTTACTCTAACTCTATTGGCTTTGAAAAGACTTTCAGTGGATCACAGACAAAGATTTCAGAGAAAAGCTAATGGTTTAAATGGTTTCGAAATGTTCTTCTCTCACTTTTCTTCTGAATTTAGGTTTTCGCATGTTTTTTTAGTGGTTTTCATACTCTTAGGCTTTATTGTTATTGATCTCTTATTGATAATCTATGCATGACAAACATTTTTTTTCTGCCATCGTGTTATTTCTGAGCGTAGTTATTGACCTCTGTTAAAACCTTTTGAGTTTAATGGCTGTAAAGACTTTAAGAAAAATTTCTGGAAATTTTTTTGAACATTAACCGATCCTGAACTTTTTTTCGTGGACTGTTAGTCAGTCTTAGTACTTACAAGATCCCTTTTTATTTCTAAAGCTGTCAAAAATAATCTGGTTAGCGGTTTTATCTTCTACCTATTAGTTTCGAAACTTCAAGGCCAATAGTTTTCATATTATTTTTCAAACTTTCGGGTACTTTTTCTTGTTTTCGGATCCTTTTGAAATATTGACACATTATACTAAAACTGATAGTTCCCATTGGTTTAGGGAAGACAATCAAGTGATCATATATAAGGTTTTCAGAGAAAAACTTATGATTTAAATTGCTTCGACAATTTCTTCTGGCACTTTTCTACTGAATTTTTGGTTGTTGCCTGTCTTCTTTTGTTGTTATTTTCATCTTCGAAAACTTGTTGTAGTAAGGTCTTATTGAACAAATATGAATAGCCAGCAACCTTTTTGTCCCATGGAGGCATAATTTAGCGTATTTAGTGGATTCCTTTGAAAGCTAATGAAATTAAAGGCGTTGATACAACGAGCTTTCTCAAAAAATTCGTGGTTCTGTTGTATTTGTTCATGTTTGATTTTTTAAAACTATATTGACAAAAAAGGGGGATCTCATTGCTGTTAAAAAATTAATTGTACATAAAAAGTTTTTAGAGAAATGTTAAAGGCCTTCGACACTTTTCTCGCCCAATTTTTTTCATGAATTTGCTGACGTAAACTTTCCGTTCACTGTATAGTTAGGAGAAATTAATTTTGAGTAGTTAAAGTTTTATCTGACTGCATTTTGACGCTGTTACTATGTGCTTTTAAATTTAGATCTTCACTTTTTGCCGTGAAGTATTGTTTTTGCTAAATTTTTTTATTGTTTTTTTTGTGTCGTAGTCTCTTTAAGGTCAGATCTCATTGGCGCTGTAATAAGGGATGGCATTATGCAATTCAATTAGTAGATAGGTTGTGTAACGATTGTTTTAAACTCAAACATCTATTTTTGTTATTTCTTCATTTGGTTGACAATTAAGTCAATTATGTAGATGAGCGCGGGTCGCAATATCATGTGCGAACGCACATTAACGAGCCGCCTTGTTTAAATTATATGTGCAACTAATTTTTTTCACCTAACGCCAAAAAGTTGAACAATGAAATATTTTATTGAAAAAAATTTTAAACAAGCAAAACTCCTCCATTTTCAATTATATGTGCAACAAGTTTCTTTCACCTAACACCAAAAAAAATTGATCAATGAAATATTTTAATGAAATATTATTGAAACGAATTAAACTCCTCTATTTTAAATTATATGTGTAGCTAGTTTTTTCACCAAACGCCAAAAAAAGTGAACAATTTCGTTTGTTATTTTTTAACTGTGGCTATTTTACAGCCTCGGCCTGACTAACGATGAAATATTCGAATCAGATCAACGCTATCGTATGATTACTTGTATGCTTCCGCCTACCTCGTTTCTCTATATCGAAGAAAAACTATGCCCAGCTTTTCTGAAATTCATATCGCAAAGTAAAAAGAGCTTCCAAATAAACGTAATTAAATTTTGTAAGATAATGCATTGCCTGACTAAGGCTTTGTTAAAACCTTTATTCATGTTTTGCCTGGTAATTTTTTTGCCAGGTCTCATGCAATAAAAGATGTGATTCTCAAAAACTTATCGAATGAAATCTGATAAAACAAAATCAAATTTGTTTGTTTAAAGTTGAAATAGTAGCCGGCACAAGCTAAAATGTAATAGCACAGAAATCATTCAGAACATCGTATATTATCTTCACGTGTAAAGCTTCCCATACGTTGAATTAAACGCGCATTAGGTATAGATCATATAATCTTGCAGCAATTGTCCCAAAAATTTCAAGTATAGTGCTATTGTTCTGACACAAAAAATAATTTTGATTGAAAAAATCAAAGATGTAGAACCGACTAGCGTATATGCAACTCAAAAACTATTTGGGGTTGAATTTTTTTGAAAAGGTATTTGGGGTTGAAAATTCAGTTAGGTGAGTGAGTTTATGTGATAACATATTACAATACTGATAAATATCTCCAACGGTCCTAAAATGTAACACTTATGGGCCATCACGCCATAGGTTGGGGATCAAAAAACTGGAAATATTTAGACGCATAGAGCAATTTTTACCAAAAATTGAGTAGAATAACCGTAAACTTGGAAAAAAATTGCAATCATTCAATGATCATTATCTATGCTTTTAGCTCAATTCTTGCGTTTTATTCAGCATGAAGTCGTTTTACAAAAAATGTTGAGGTAGGGAGCAATTGAAAATCAGAAAATTAAGAATTTTAGGAACCATGCATTCTTAAAAAATTTAACTTCGAAAATTTAATTCATATAAATTTTTATAAAAAATTTGTTAAAAATTAATCATTCTAAAAACAAAATTTAACAGTTTTTTTTCTCAAAGAAATGTGATCGGAATGTTTTTATTCTAATTTGCTCTAAAAGTTATCCCGCAGCTATCAAAGATAGTGAGTGTGAATAAAATTGTTTTTCAACTTTTAATCAAAATTTTGTTCATACATATTGTTTCCTCGCATCACAGTACTTTTTGGAATCTTATATGGTTTAGTTGATTCTAAAGCTTTTACGACCGAAGATTCTATACGTTCTCAATCAACGTATTAATCGTACAAACTTGGGTTGAAACAATAATCAAACAATCTATACTAATAATTTTTCAAAAACATAAAGGGCCGTGCTTTTCAACGGTAAAGGACCGTGAAAAGGATGAAATAGCTTTAGCAGATTAACTGCATATCTATGAAAAAGAAAGTAAACGTTTCTTAAAACAAAAAGGCAAAATCTTAAATTTTAGAGATATGAAAATTAAGAAATTGGAGCAGAAGAGCTAAATTAATATAAATATAAAATAAACAATATTTCCCGCACACACGAAAATTCTTTTTTGTATCATTATAATTAATTAAAATGCCAAAAAATGTTGCAATTATAATAGATTATATTTACCATTTTAGAAGACAAAATCGATTAAAATTGAATATAATTAAATGAAAAATCGTATTCCCAGTCAATTATAATTCAATAAAATTAATTAAAATAACTTATAAAAGTTCCGAGTGCTATTGCTTCAAAGCTAGCAACCTCTCTCGTATCCAACGTTTTGAACGTTTTGTTTCCGCTCCTTCCTTTCTTTCTCTTTTTCCGCATTTCTGTTTGGAAAATTCGTGATTACCATTCCAAAGTCCAAGCTGAAAAAGGAAAAGTCCCAAATCATTTTTCCATAGACCATTTTTCCTTGCAACTTTTCCAAAAGGTTGAATAGTTTTATTAATGACGACACAGAGAAATAGCATCTTAATTCCATTGAAAAGCATCTTTTCTCGAATAATTTTAAAAAAATAATAAAATATACCTGAAAGTGCTAGTTGTTAATCAATATTGCAACTCCCTCCTTCATGCCCGTGTCGATTATTTCCCATGTTCCCAGGTTGAGCTCCAGGCCCAAATTGATCAATGAACAGACTTTTGAGATTGAAATGACCTCTGATCAGACGAAAATGACCTCTCGTCAGACTTTCCAGACAAAATGATCTCTGATCAGAATTTCGGACCAAGATAACTTGTGATCAGACGGTACCCAGACTATGTTCCAGACTATAGTGCGCTTATGATCAGACTGGGATCCAGCCCATTGTCCAGACTATGTACAGACTATAGTTAGACCTTTCTGAGCAAAATGACCTTCCATATTTTTGACTTTAAACGTAGGGGAAAAACCGGTATGGTATGCTCGGTTTCAGGTACACAATAATAACAACTTTAAAATATTTGTTGTTCTTCCGACCCACTTGTGGGGGAGGAACTTTATACTCAAATTGGTTTTTCTTTTGTTTAGTCAGTTTGGGCCGATCGATATATTCATAGTAGAGATTTAACACTGGTATCATTACAAAGCCAGTCCAGCTCGGAATCAAAAACGGTTTGTTTTGTTGTCGTTTTTTAAGTGAGTTATTGAGGTTTAAAGTTTTGTGAATCATAGACAAAAAGCCGTTGTGTTTATTCAGATTATTTGTATTTTTGACCAAATTTTTGCTAATATCGATAACATTTCTCAACAAGTTTTAACGACAATAATATGAATTTCAGTTTTAGATAGCGGAGGCTTGCTGGTTGATTTTATCCACGTTTTTGGATAAAAATTTAAATAAATTTTTAGAGTTTCAGAATTGTTTGAATCAAAAATTGCTCTAAAAACGCTTTTGTATATCACTTGCTAAATTAGTTTAAATGCTGGAAATAGAGACTTTAACGCTGTTGTCACATTCTCTGAAAGCGTCCAATAAAGGCTAGTTGCACGTTCACTGTCTATAGGAGTCTAGCGGATTTAAATAGTTTCCGGTCTTTTTGAAAAAAAAACTCAAAAACTGTTAAAAAATGCGTCATTTATTTTCGGTTTCCTGAAGTGTTTCATCTTCTTTTTGATCTGTTTTCCTAACACAAAAAAGAATTAACTATCTTCTTGAACGTGCACAGGGCTAGGTTTGGACTCATGTCGGAATTTTATAATCAATAGAAATTCAATATTGTTTTTTTTTTCAAAATGCTTAGGTCTCTTTGTTTTTTAGGTTGATTACTGGCAAGAATAAATTTAAATCAAGCTTCTTAGAAAGACTGGTTCTATTTACAACAAAAGCAGGCTAATTGGATATATTTCTTGTCATCAGAAAAAGCTCAAAGTGCTTATGGCTTTGACAATGTGTTTTTCTGAACTTCTAATGGTTTCTTTTGTTATGCTTTTTTCATAAATTTTACAGTCTCCTGACTTCATTTAAACAATCTTAGATCAATTGGGTTCCTTAGGAGCTTTAGATGAACCAATACAACGCGTTAAGTTGTTTTCCAATGATGTTAAGTTGTTGAATGCATGTGTTTTAGGAGAAGGCCAGCGAAGTTTTGATTGTTGCAAAACTTTAATCTTATTTCTCTTCATGTAGCATAGTCCCATTAGAGATCTACCAAACAAAATGAAAAAAGACTTTTTTGTGGTTAAAAAATTTAACGAATTATCTCCTACTTTTCTATGACTGTCTTGGGGCTTCCCTACTCAAAAATTCTGTGAAAGTTTCCAAGAGTTTTGTAATTTTTTTGCGTATTTGACAAAATTTGAGGTTTTAATCTGTTCTTAGTCCAATAATCACAAACAAATATATCCAACTGACATTAGAAGAATGATCAAATGAACGTGTTTAATGAGTTCAATGAAAAGACATAGTTTTCACGGTTATAAAACAATAAAAAGACATAGATCTAACGGTTCTCGCAACATTTTGTCATTTTTTTTGGTTTTGCCTCTTATTGTTGTTTTTTGTTGTCATTCGGAAAATTCAGTCAATTAAAAGCCTTGATAGCTTCTATGGTAGTTCAGATGGATAATTTTACTGCTTTCATTTTATAGCTAACGGCTCTAAAGTCCCTCCCTTATTTTTTTTAAGGAATTATTGTTTTCTTCCGAATTCTTCATCTCATTGTGTTCAGCAAGTAACCTAGTCTCATTAAAGACGGGCCCATCAAATTTTAGTCGCTTTAAAACATGTTTTTGCTGCTGTGTGTTTTTTGAATTATATCTATAGAGAATGAATACAAATGTGTTCTCATAAAGAAATCGTGAGTTTCGACAGTGGTCAAAATTTGTGGTTTTTTGCCTTCTTAACAAAATCACTTCAAAAAAACAGTTTAAATTAAATAAGACCCAACCACGAAATTCAAAACCTTTTTTCTTCAAGACTGTAGTGCGCTCAGGATAAGATTCAGTTTCAGACCATTTTCCAGACTATATACAGACTATGATCAGACCTTTCAGAGCGAACTGACCTATGATCAGACATTCCAGACCGAAGTGACTTCCGATCAGAGGTTATACTTAAACACATACGAAACTCTAAGTTTCGTTATGCAATGATGAAATTATTCTATTCTTATATTGAGCTATCCTTTTTTGAGTTTTCAGACCAAAACTGTTTTTCACATAAAATCAGAGTTTATAACAAAGTTTATGTAAACTAAATTTTTAGATATTTTCATTCAAATTTTTTAATCACCTTTGCTACAAATAAGAAAAAAGAAATATGAAAACTTTTCGCTCAGCTCCCAGATTTAAAATATTTTTTCGTCCAATTGTTAAATTGTTTTTAGTACCTCTCTCGTTGAGTAGCCGGTGCTCTAAATGCCTTTTCAAATGCCTGTAGGACAAGTAAAACAAACCGTTTTTGTGGGCTATGATATGGCTAATTGCGAATATGCTGTTTGCTAATCGCAGTTTTTTGATCCGCTGTCTTGCCCTAAAACTTGTTATAATTAGTCAAAAAGAATAATTTTCCATTCTGCTTACAAATTAGAATTAAATACTCAGTATTACATTATTACATAATATTATTATTACATAATTATTACATTATTACAATATCACATAACTTCAAAGAGCTATAAAATTATTACTGTTTCTACTTATTACTATAGCGGGATATGGATAAAAAACTTACAAATGTGTAATTTAGGCCTGAATGAAAATAACATTTTCGATTAGGGTTTCTGATTTGAAAACTTAATTCAAATCTTTTCTACTATTTTGCAACAAAACAAACAGACGCTTAACATGTAATTTCCAATTCAGGTGGTTTCTCAGGCAGCTTTATAAAGAAAACAGTTTTTGTCATGAAAGGTATTCAATTGAAATTGCATAAAGTTCAAATAACAAAGAGACAACTTCATTTTTCACAAAGTTATCTTAGTTCACTATCAATCAAGCAAGGATTTGCATTGTCTGTAGATGAATCTCGACAAGTGTTGTTTTCCAGTTTCATTCAAATGACAGTTATCATTGTCCAGGAAATCTTCATATTTCATGTCTCTTGGCGAGCAATACTCCTTTTTAAATTCCTTAAAGAGTCGTAAGTTTATTCGCGTTACAGGATTCTCAAAAGCCATTGTGTCTGCATTAAATTCCTCCTTATGATCTTTTCGAGGCCAGAAACCCATTAATCGTGCTTCAACGCCTTTCTTCAGACTGCTCATGAATTGCTTGAAATTATGAACAATTTGATCATCAGTGAGTTTATTGACGTTATTGTTTCCACAAACTACTAGCACATGGCTGAACTGATTGGCGTTCTCCGACAAGAAACGCAAGTCCAACGTTGTTCGTCCCCCTTGATGATCGAATGTTACTGGATAGCGAAGTACGCTTTCGTTTTCCTCAAGCCACGGCAGTGCCCTTCTGAGATTTGAATCTCCAATAACGAAAAGACACGCCAATGCAACTGTTCGTTTTAAAGCAATTTAGAGTAGCTGTGTAAAAAATAGAGCTGTTAACCAAATCCTTTGAAGTACATTCTTTACCAGGAACAGTTGACTCGGATAAAATTTGATGTTTGAAAGGTTCCAAAAATCATTTTGAGACATCTAATTTACACCTTCAAAAATCGGGGTTTACACACACAAACACAATTTCATATGCACACACACGCGCAGGCACGAACGAACACAGGCACAAACACACAGAGATACACAAGCACACACTCATAATTGTATACATAAACAATTGGCGGCATCGTAGAAAAGATAAAAGACGGAGAGATCGAATCTGAGAAATGATGAGAAAAATAGGAGATTATTTGTCAATTTCTCCACGAATGAAAACAACTTAAAGTTTTATCAAAAAATTTATTTTCTTGTCTTAATATTTTTTGGGTGCTACTGGAACTTCAATCACTTTTACTGTAGACGTAAAATAAAAAACTCACGTTGTTTGAACTGTTATTCCGACAAGAGACTATTTGCACTGACAAAGGGTCTTTTTTTAAAAAAGTTCAAAAAAACTGAAGTGAAACTTTTGTTGAAAAAATTTTAGATTATCAGTGTAAAAATGAGTATGATAAAGAATACCTCTATTACGTTTCTTGAGTAATATTTTTTGATTAAAACAGAAAGGTTAGGTTAATATGGAAT
>NW_027450179.1:0-62578 GCF_964194025.1 Convolutriloba macropyga | reverse complement strand
TATGCGCGTGGTGGGTGTGTCTGTTTATTTTCATAGAAGATGCTCTGTAGATTGTTTTCTAGTCACTTTTTAAATACTGATAAAACTGCAACCTTTGCTCTAAAACTCCCTTTAGCAAAACTAAAACGCATGAAATATTTATCGATGATTTCCTGTAGATAAATTAATCTAATTCAATTAATGAAAATACTTGTGAATCAAACTCAAATATAAAAATAATTATATTGCTTTCCTTCCCCAGTTATAACTTGTATTCATTCAATTTGATACCCTCTTTATGTATGGAAAAAAAATACACTAATAAAATTTTTAGAACTGTCTTTTGCTGACCAAGAACTTTCGGTAATGTGTTTGCACATCAATTTCCGACCCACATAGAAAAACCTTGATACTTTTGATGTCACGGAGCTTTCTCAACATAAATCCTACTCAATGCTTAAAAAATTGAGCAAAATATGAAATATGTTGAGTTTCTTTTTTCTTGACCAGTTGGAGTTTCAGAAACTATCATTTCAATCGATTCAACTTCTCGGGTTGTTCAATGATAAAATTTTAGCTTCTCTTCGTTAAATATTATGATCTGTGAACAAAACATTACGAGCCAGCGCCCCTTGCTTCTATAATGTTGAGCTAATTTGCGGAAATTTGCGACGAAGGACAAAGACATTGGATAATTACCAATTAGTATAATTGTTTGTTTGTCACCATATCCCACAATAGAAGGCTCTTTCTACACGTTTTCTGGAACTAAAGAGGCAAAATGGACCAAATGGTCCACCCTATTTGGTAGAGACGCAGGCTCGTAATTACGAAAAATCACTGGGTTGCATACAATTCCGAACACCATTTTTGTTTACTGGAAACTATGACAAATTTCTAGCAGTTATAAAGAAAAGGGGAAGGAAAAATCTCTAATTGTTTTAGATACTGTCATTTTGGGCAGTTTGAAGGAACTCTGGTATCCGGTAGTCGGCTTGTTTGGGAAGCACGGGTGCCTGGTTATACTGTAAACTATTATTACTGCTCAACTCCATGTGATGTGACATGTTTTCACGCTGTGTGGCATCCCTTCGCTTGTTGTAAATACAGAACACAACTGTAATGAGGAATAATATGAAGGCCGAGATGAAGAATATAACAGAAATAGTTAGAGAAGTGCTGGGAGAAAAATTGCAGTCTGTCACAGTTAGCAGGATGTTGATTGTGTCCTGCCCGCGAGGGTTCGAGGCTCGGCATGTCCACACACCATTGTCGGCTTCGCCTACTTCTCTTATGACCAGGGATCCCGAGCTTAAGATTTTTGTCTGAAAGCAAGCGATGTTTTTTTTCTTTTTTTGGAACTGTTTAAAAAATTATGTTTTCAGCAGTGTTAAGCAAATATTCGGAAAGGAAATTCTCAAATAAATTTTGTTTATGGTCACTAACTTTTGGAGAATGGACGACTTTTTCGGCGTTGAAGAACCAACTCGTCTCAGCGATCGGTTCCGCCGTGTTGTAGCACGGTAGGAAAGCATTGTTGCCTTTCTGCGCAGTGACCTCACGGGCTGTAGGCACAATTTCGGGCGCAGCACAAATAAGGCTGTCTTTAGAGCGAAGTTCACTTAGACGAATTCCTCTGACTCCAACAGGATGCGTGCATGTAATTGTGGTAAAACCTTTGGATTCGTCTTGCGTGTTGATCCATTCGTAAAATCGTTCCATTGCACAGTTGCACCTGGAAAACAGATTTATTGATGACAATTGGATCTATTCTTTCATTTGCCCCAACCCAATCTCAACCCATTCTTGTTGCTATCGTCATTACCAATGTTAATACGTTACGTACTTCTGTATATTTGAATAGAATTGCAAAATTTTATTTTTGGTCATAGCCTTCAGATCTTGCAAGAATCTTGCAAGATGATTCAAAACTTCTCCAGCCAGCCAGCCAGGTATCCAAAAAAAGAATTCAAAATCTTGCAAGATTCTTGCAAGAAGAATTAAATTCTTGCAAGATAAATGGAAGAACTATGTATTATCTTGGAAGATTTCTTGCAAGATCTTGAATTATTTGATCACTAGGGAGAGCATGAATTTCCGAATGATGATGGTTACCTGATCTGGTTGTACTCTAGGTTGATTCTGAAGTTCTTGAGACGAGAGACGAGTTCATCGAACATTACGACAGTGAGGTACTGGATGGAGTTATGACTCATGTCCACTGACAGAGCACTATCCGGAGAAATGTCCTGAACAAGTAGATCATAATTCATTCACGTCATTCAGAGATCTGAGGTTTGGCGAGGTTTTCTAGAATTAAAGGGTGATGACTGTTTATTTGTTTTGGTTCATGACCTAGCCAAATTATGACGGGTATACTGCAAACCTCAACCAAGAAGACGACTAAGTGTAATAACTCAGATTGTGGTGCATCAAGCTAACAAAGTGTGTACTTCATTAGAGCTTTGGTGCAACGGTAGCATGCCTGATCGCGGAGAAAGTAGGTTCGAGTCCTCTAAGCTCTAAATCTTTAGCAGTATATGGAGTTAGCTAATACCACAGTTGGGTTGTTATATAGGCAGCAAGGTTGAAAGAAAGGAGATTTTCTTTGAGTTTTTGTAAGATCGCACTCTAATTCCGAAAAATGTTGCACACTTGCCTCTGTTTGACTCGGGTGATTCAAGAATCAATAAGGAAAAAAGTTCTAGAAAGTATGTATTTGCGTTAGCTAAAGTGCCAGAATGTCCATGATTGAAATATGTGATTAAAAAACTTTATTTGACATCATTTATTTTAAAGGATTTTTTTTGGGTTGAGTTTATTGAGTAGAAATGTTTACCTTGAAAGCAGTTGAGTCTATTTCCTGGATAGAGTTGAACGATAGATCTACAGTCTCAATGATGAGGGATTCCATGCTCAGAGGAGGCAGATAGCGAATGCTGTTGTTTGACAGATCCAACTTCCGAACCTTTAAACCCATCATGATTGTTTTGGTACGCCCAAGGGAAAGTTATGAGATCAATTTACTACACTTTGCCGCTTGTAAGTTTTTGAATAGTTTCCGTTATAGGACGTAAATATAATAATTATATCGAATTTTGGAACTCGGGGAGGGGGGGGTGGAGATGTATGTGAGTGAATTTGAGAAGCCTACTGGAGAAATTGACATAAAAATGAATGAGCTCCTGATGTTTGAAAACAATTAAAAAGCTGAAAATATTAAGTCGTGCTCACATATTTGAAGGCAGCCAACGCTTGCTTTGGAAAGTCTACAAGCTGATTCCTAGCCAAAGCTACCGTTTCTGCAAAGACAGGTCCAACAAAAGTCCTGTTTTTGATCTCTTTAATCTCATTTTCACTCAAATTGATCAGGCGCAGTTCACGCATGTTCATGAACATATTCTCAGGCACATTTTTCAGACTGTTTCCGCTCAAGTCCAGATGCATTAGTTTGTCAAGTTTGCTCAGAGATGTGGGGAAGTTTTCCAAATTGTTATTGGCGAAGTTGAGAGCAATGAGGTTTTTCATTGAGGAGAAGAAGTTGTAGGGTAGGCTCGAGATTTGATTACTGCTGAGATCCAATTCCTCAAGAAATGGGTTGTCTAAAAAAATAACGCGGCGACTATGAGTTGGTAACTGGGTTCTACAATAAACAAAACATAAATCAAATATCAGAACTACACAAAACACTAATCAAATATCAGAACTAGAGCAAATTTACTGAAAAACATCAGCAATTTTCAAGACCATTGTTTTAGGATTAGAACTGTAAGGGTTTGTGGCCAAGTGACAGCAAGGAAAACTAGTTCAAAATTGGTAAAAATAGGAAAATCCGTCACTATTGTGCTCGAATCTTATATTTACGCAGATGGGAAAATGAGTGTCAAAGTTTTGTCACTCTTGTCCAAGGTTACATCAGTCCACTGTTACAGTATCTAGTATCCACGATAGTTAACAACGTTTTAATAACGATAAGGAAAAATCAAACAAAACGCAATTTGTGATTGGTTGCAGAAAAGTACCGGACTATATTAATTGTTCCGACCCCACTTGTGGGGGGGGGGGAGGAACTATATACTCAAATGGGTTTTTTTCTGTTCAGTCAATTTTGGCCGATCGATATATTCGTCCTAGAGAAATGTGAGTGGTATCATTAAAAAGCTGGTCCAGCGTAGAATTCAAAATTAAAAAGATTTTTTTTGATTTTCGTTTTTGTCGAGGAGTTATCGAGGATTGAAGTTTTGTGTGAAAACGCGATATTTGTTCACTTTTACTGTAATTTTTCTCTAAAATAAAATATTTTCTATAAAAATAGTATTTCAAAATTGAATTTCACGCCAAAAAATGGACTAATTTGTTGTTCCTAATAAACTAAAGGCGATAAAAAAGGTTATTTCTGGTCTCATTTGGGAAGTTCACTATCAAAAAAATTCGAATTCTATTTGAGAGCTCTTTTTTTTTCATAAAACTTTTCTCTTTTTGCTTTTTTAAGTCACCTAGAGACAAATCACTTTTTATATCCAATTTCTATTAATGACAAACCTTTATTTACAGTCAAATTAAGCCCAATGAACAAAAAACATCGTTTCCAAAGAATTGCTCTTGTTTTTTTTCGCTTCTATTCTGAGTTTTCGTAATTTTAAATGAAATTTTGATTTTCTTTTTGAGGTTTTACTAATTTTTCGGAGTCCTATGGCATGGATTCAATGACTAACAGTGTAATATGTTCCATAACGAGAATTAAGTGAACATATCTAGTGCTTTGAGGGGACAGCTAATGGCTGTTAAGACTTAAAAAATAATTTTTCGTTAATTTTTTTAACATTAAAGAATCAAACTTATTATCGTGAACAGTGAAAAGTCCAGGGGTGCCTGCACCCTCTTCCTTCCTACTGCAACAAATTTTAATCTGGTTAGCGGTTTTATCTTCCAACTAATGATTCTATGACTTCAATGACACAAGATTTCAATTTTTTTTTTTCAAATTTTTTTTGGTTATTTTCGTGTTATTGGTCACTTTGAAATCGCATCACATTATCCAAAAATTGACAGCTCCCATTGGCTTAAAGAAGATGTTCAGTGGCTCACTGATAAAAATTTCATTGATAAATTTATGGTTTATATGGCTTCGACGCGTTCTACTCGCACTTTTCTTTTGAATTTTTGGTTTTTGCCTGCTTTTGTTGTTGTTTTAATAGTATTAAGACTTATTGTGATATCTTGTTGATTACCTATGCATGACAAACCCAAATGTACTCCCATTGGGGCATCTTCGATTGTATTTATTGATTTCCGTTGAAAAATATTAAATTTAATAGCTGTTAAGAATTTGAAATAAATTTTTCGAAAACTTTTTTTGCACACTAACAAATGTTAAAATTTTTTGTGAACTTTTAGTCAGTGTCAGTGATGACCGCAGCCAATTGTTTTATACTGCAAATAAAATTTTTCTGGCAAGCGGTTTTATCTTCTAACTATTGGTTATATGACTTCAATGACACAAGATTTCAATTTTTTTTTTTCAAATTTTTTTTGGATATTTTTGTATTATTGGTTACTTTTGAACTCTTATCACATTATCCAAACATTATACACATTATCCAAATATTATTTTAACCCAATTGGTTTCGGGAGAGCGTTCAGTGGATCACAGATAAAGTTTTCAGAAGAAAGCTAATGGTTTAATTGGCTTCGACACTTTCCTCTCGCAATTTTTTAAACGAATTTTTGTGTTTGCCTGTTATTGTTTTTGTTTTCACAGTCATAAGAATATTTGTGAGGTCATGTTAATTATCTATGCATAGCAAACATCTTTTTCCACCCATCGCGTTTTATCTGAGCTTAGATATTGTGCTCTGTTGAAGGATTTTGAGTTTAATGGCTGTTAAGAGTTGAAAAAAATTTTCGATTTTTTTTTAAATATTAACCAAAACTTAACTTTTTTTCGGTCAATGTCAGTACTAGCAGAATTCCTTTCCACTCTATTGCACCCAAAAATAATCTGATTAGTGGTTTTATCTTCTACCTATTAGTTTTAAAACTTCAATGCAACGAGATTTCATAATTTTTTTTTAATTTTCGGGTACTTTAATTTATTTTTGGATCCTTTTGAAATCTTATCACACCATCTGCTGCTGATGTTCCCCATTGTTTTGGGGAGAAAGTTCAACGGATCATAGATAAAATTTTCAGAGAAGAGCTTATGACTTGAATTGCTTCGACATATTCTCCTGACAGTTTTCTACTGAATTTTTGGTTTTTGCCTGTCTCTGTTGTCGTTTTCATAGTCAATAACATGTTGTAAGCTCTTATAGTTGAATTATGATAAGCAAACAAACATATTGTCCCATCGAGGCATAATTTAGCGTATTTATTGGCTTGCGTTTAAAGCTAATGAAATCAATTGCGTTGATAATACGTGTTTTTCTCGAAAATTTCGTTGTTATAATTTATTTGTTTATGTTTGTTGATTTTTGGAAATTATATTGATAAAAAAGAGAATTCCCATTCTTCTTGAAAATTAATTGAAAATAGAAGAAAGAGTTTTTAGTGAAAAGTTCATTTTTTTAAAGCCTTCGACACTTTTCCCGCTAAATTTTTTCTTGAATTTGCTGTTTTTGATCTTTAGGTAGCCGTAAATTGCTGACAGTTCTCATAGGATTTTAATTGAGCATTGAATGAATGATGCTGCCCGAAGCAGTCAATTTATAGCGAATAGTCTTAAAGTTTATGATAAACATATTAAAGTTTTTTTTCGAACTTTTCTTTTTTTGTTGTTCTTTTCGTCAAATTGTAACTTATTTTCGTCAATGAGAGGTCCCATCCAATTTCTTGTATTTCAAGAGATAACATATCTATTAATATTTTTTGTCACTGATGTTTTTGTTTTTCGGACCATATGCATTTTTCTGAACGTTCATTGGGTGGCCATTTTTTGTGTTCATTTTTCTCTTCTTTCAGAACAATCGCGTAATAACAGATCCCAATGGTTTTTAAATGTGGCGCAAGTAAACTTATTTAATCTCTGTTTTTAACTTTCAACTGAATCAGTAGAACCGAACGATTGAATTTAAAACACATAATATTCAGATGATAGCCAATGACTTTAATGGTAGCAATAGTTTGTGTTTTCGCAAATCGTTTGTAATTTTTTGAGTTGCTCTTTAGATCGCTTCTATGGCTTAGTCTAAGCAAAGACAGGTCCTTTTGGATTTTTAATGAGTATTTGTAATCTATTAAGGAGTATTTATTCAAAAGCTAATGATTTCTAAGGTTTTTGAAATTTCTTGGTGTAAAAAATGTTGATTAGTTTTTAAGTTTCGCCTCACTGTTCGTTCTTTTTGTTGACTTGTTACCCAGTCTCATCAAGAAAACTTTCCATCTGCTGTGTTGTTAGAAAAGAGTAAACTTGTGTAGTTAAGGTTTTACTTTGACGTTGTTACTAGGTGCTTTTAAGTTTAGATATTCAGTTTTTGCCGTGAAATTTTTGTTATATTAACCAAAACTTAACTTTTTTTCGGTCAATGTCAGTACTAGCAGAATTCCTTTCCATTCTATTGCACCCAAAAATAATCTGATTAGTGGTTTTATCTTCTACCTATTAGTTTTAAAACTTCAATGCCACGAGATTTCATAATTTTTTTTAATTTTTGGGTACTTTAATTTATTTTTGGAATTTTTTGAAATCTTATCACATCATCTGCTGCTGATGTTCCCCATTGTTTTGGGGATAAAATTCAACGGATCATAGATGAAGTTTTCAGAGAAGAGCTTATGATTTGAATTGCTTTGACATATTCTCCTGACACTTTTCTAAGGAATTTTCGGTTTTTGCCTGTCTCTGTTGTCGTTTTCATAGCCAATAACATGTTGTAAGCTCTTATAGATGAATTATGATTAGCAGACAAACTTATTGTCCCATCGAGGCATAATTTAGCGTATTTATTGGCTTGCGTTTAAAGCTAATGAAATCAATTGCGTTGATAATACGTGTTTTCTCGAAAATTTCGTTGTTATAATTTATTTGTTTATGTTTGTTGATTTTTGGAAATTATATTGATAAAAAAGAGAATTCCCATTCTTCTTGAAAATTAATTGAAAATAGAAGAAAGAGTTTTTAGTGAAAAGTTCATTTTTTTAATGCCTTCGACACTTTTCCCGCTAAATTCTTTCGTGAATTTGCTGTTTTTGTTCTTTAGGTAGCCGTAAATTGCTGACAGTTCTCATAGGATTTTATTTGAGCATTGAATGAATGATGCTGCCCGAAGCAGTCAATTTATTGCGAATAGTCTTAAAGTTTATGATAACCATATTAAATATTTTTTTCTGAACTTTTTAAAGTTTTTTTTCAAGTAAACTTATTTAATCTCTGTTTTTAAATTTCAACTGAATCATTAGAACCGAACAATTGAATTGAAAATACATAATATTCAGATGATAGCCAATGACTTTAATGGTAGCAATAGTTTGTGTTTTCGCAAATCGTTTGTAATTTTTTGAGTTGCTCTTTAGTTCGCTTCTATGGCTTAGTCTAAGCAAAGACAGGTCCTTTTGGATTTTTAATGAATTTTAGTAATTTATTAAGGATTATTTATTTAAAAGCTAATAATTTTTAAGGTTTTAGAAATTTCTTGGTGTAAAAAATGTTGATTAGTTTTTAAGTTTCGCCTCACTGTTCGTTCTTTTTGTTGACTTGTTACCCAGTCTCATCAAGAAAACTTTCCATCTGCTGTGTTGTTAGAAAAAAGTAAACTTGTGTAGTTAAGGTTTTACCTGACTGCACTTTGACGTTGTTACTAGGTGCTTTTAAGTTTAGATATTCAGTTTTTGCCGTGAAATTTTTGTTTGTGCTGATTTTGTTTTTTGTTTTTTTTTGTCTCTTAGTCTCCTTAATGTCAGATCACGTTGGCGCTGTAATGAGGCATGGCATTATGTAATTCAATTAGTAAATAATTTGTGTAACGATTGCTTTAGCTCAAACATCTATTTTTGTTATCTCTTCATTTGGTTGACAATTTAGTCAAAAATGTATATGAGCTCGGGTGGGAACATCATGTGCGAACGCACATTAACGAGCCGCCTTGTTAGGGCTTAAAAGGATAAATAGTTGATTCGCACATAATCTCATCATGGCTCACGAGAAATTTCGGAATTAACAGTTACTGAATTTTATTCTAAAAAAATTGTGGAAGTTGATAACGCTAAAAGTGAAAAGTGAAAAAAGTGAAAAGTGAAAACGCGACAGATTTCTGTTACTGTTTGTTGTCCATGGATAAAGTATCATTTTTCACGGTAAGAAATACTGAAACAAATTGAAAACATGTTACAAGGACGCCCACAGAATGCCATGAAAAACCCGAAATAACAACTTAGCTAACAGCATACGTAGATCTGCAGCCTCAAAAAGTAACAGACTAAAAAACTTCTTTTTGGTAAACGCGGAGACATTATAATTTGATTAGGAACCTGTTTAATTTGCTGCTGTTTCTATTAGCGGCTCTTATTACATGGACTTCTGTTTCTATTACTCACACTCACTTGAACTTGTCTCATTGAATTACAGTGAAGAAAAAAAATCAATTTTAGAGTGAAGAAGTCATTTTGAGAGTGAGGTAAGTCATTTTTGAAAATTTAATCACGCGAATTAACAAAATAACTCGCTCCACTAAGAGTGCAAAAAGACGTCAAGCACGCAGCACAATTGAAATTGCATGAAAATTGAACAAAAAGCAAATTTGAATTTATTGTTAGGTCAGATGGTCGTAACAAAAATCTTGACCATGAAAAAGGACATACCAGGATGAGTCCTGACCCAAAGAATTGATCTATTAGCTTTCTTAACAAAACCAACTTCGATAACAAACAAGTCAGAGAACAAGACGTACATGAAAGTAATGAAAGCACTGCAAAAATTGAAAAAAAAAACATTTACAATTTTTTCAGAATTATTGTTATGAATGGGTTACTTTTCCCGACAACGGCAACCTCGCAAGAGTTCTAAACACAATTGAAGTTCAGAGAGCAGACGCAAACTTTGTCGATAACCACTGCAGAAATTTATAAGAATAAAAAATATTGCAATGAAAATTTACGTTTGTCATTAAAAATAGGTGGAATCAAGGACAATGAAAAATGCATTTAAAACTTAAACTCTTCAGAATCTAAGGCACTATCTATCAATAGAAATCAATTATTTGTCAATAATCAAACAACATGGGTGCTACGCAACAAAAATGCTAGCAACAAACATATCGGCAGAAAAAAATTGGCGAAAACAAATGCTCTCAGGGCCCATTAAATTATTAGCGCCAAACTAAAGCCATCAAAGGGAAGATTTGCCCAAACGCGGTTAAAATTATTAAGATGATTGTAAAATCGTGCTGAGAAATTTCAAAAGGTAACATGAATGGTTACTAGTATCTTGACTATTATGATCATCATCATCATCATCATCATCATCATCATCATCATCATCATCATCATCATCATCATCATCATCATCATCATCATCATCATCATCATCATCATCATCATCATCATCATCATCATCATCATCATCATCATCATCATCATCATCATCATCATCATCATCATCATCATCATCATCATCATCATCATCATCATCATCATCATCATCATCATCATCATCATCATCATCATCATCATCATCATCATCATCATCATCATCATCATCATCATCATCATCATCATCATCATCATCATCATCATCATCATCATCATCATCATCATCATCATCATCATCATCATCATCATCATCATCTCTCTCTCTCTCTTTCCGTTACACCCCACAGGGGGTCTGGATGCTTTGCTCGTTTCGACAGCTATATAGGGATACTTGGTTGTTTGGATAGATTGGTTGCTACGTGGTTGTAAAATTGGTTGCTGCTTGGTTGTCGTGTTTGCATATGGGGGTGGGTGTTGGGTTGTGGAGACTCTGCTTGTTGACCCTCTATTGGGTACGTCAGCAGAGTTTCTCCAGGCCTCGGAAAACTTCCTTTGTGAGGTCTTGGAGGTGCGCCGGTGAAGGATGTATTCCGTCTCCGCACACGCCTACGTATGTGAATTTTGTGTACTCTTGGAAGACAGCGCCGTTCTTCTTGGCACACGATTTTAGGGCCTTGTTGAGCATCTTGATTTCGGTCTTGTATCTTCTTCGACCAGGAACCTGCATCACGGCTACTCTAATCCCCTCGTCTTTGAAGGCCGCAATGAGACTTTTCAATCTCTCTAGGATCGGCTCCACTGGAGTGACGGTCCCGTCCCTTGCAACAAGATCATTCGTTCCGCCTAGTATTGCTAGCCTTTTGACGCCGCAGCTTTTGATATACTCTCGTATCTCTGGCACGGCCATTCTCGCGAGGGTTGCCCCCGGGCAGCTGATCACAACAGCGTCACGAATGAACATTCCATAGGCGATAGAATCGCCTAGCACCGCCATGGTGTACTGCGGTTGTAATGCCGTTCTGACAATTGTTCGAAACGGGTTTCGTGCATAGTCAATGAGCATGCCCTTGTTCACGAGGGACCTCGTTAGTTGCTCTTTCCTCGTTTCCGTCAGATTGAAACGCACATGTCTCCTTCGGCCAGCGATGTTGGACCGATTCGATCGATTCATGACTTTTCTGAAAAACAGCAATGGGTTGACCCTCTATTGGGTACATTCACGCCCCCTTCCTTCTCTGAAATGAAAACGGCTTATCCTACAATCCATGTAGGTTTTTCCTGTGGCGGGAGAGGTTACTGCTAGTTATCAGCGAGCCACACTCGGGGCACGCTACCCTGAGGCTGTTTAGCCTCTTTGGCTTTATCTTGTGTTCCCTCAGGGGGCAGCTCTCTCTTATGTGTCTTGTCATATTTCCTTCCGAGATTTTCCTACCACAGAGACACTCGTTCATGCTCGCTCCTTTGCAGATCTTAGCATGGTTTGTAAGGTTGCATTGTCGCGCAAAAACCCTATGGCATTGGCTACAGCTGAGTCTCACTGTCTTCTTTTCGTGCGCTCGTTCGTGCTGTGTCAGCCCGGTTTTCGTTCTGCACTGAGTGCTGCATCCTTCCCACCTGCAAAGCCATGGGCCCGTTTCTCTCTTCTTTCTCTGCGATCTGTTCGGTGCGGATGTGCCTCTTTTCCACTGGCACATTTCATCTTCCCAGCTTTCCAGAAAAGTTCTGCGGGCTTGGACGATTGACTTCCATACTTTCCGGTCTTTAGCCATGTTCCCTACATTCGTCCAGTCTATGTTCGCCTCACCCAGTAAACGCCTCCAGACTGAGATGGTTCCGCCTCGCAGCTTGCCCTTCCCAGTTCCTCGGTGATCCCACTGCCCCAGGACTGCTCTCTTGACGGTTCTCGGGTCAGGCATCCTGAGGATGTGTCCTATCCTCTGTAGGGATCTCGTTTCTATTTTACACCTGAGGGAGGCAATTTGCAACTTCTTGCGAATTCCGAACGCGTTAACTCCTTCTTTCTGCATTCTGATTTTGCTTAAACCTCTCCCTTCGTTCCAGATCCATCTGTACGCTTTATCCGCTACGCTCTGCAACTTCCTGATTTCGGATTTATTCCATGGATGGACTGTGCAGTCGAACAGGAGGGTGGCTTCCACAGTCCATCATCATCAATCATCATCATCATCATCATCATCATCATCATCATCATCATCATCATCATCATCATCATCATCATCATCATCATCATCATCATCATCATCATCATCATCATCATCATCATCATCATCATCATCATCATCATCATCATCATCATCATCATCATCATCATCATCATCATCATCATCATCATCATCATCATCATCATCATCATCATCATCATCATCATCATCATCATCATCATCATCATCATCATCATCATCATCATCATCATCATCATCATCATCATCATCATCATCATCATCATCATCATCATCATCATCATCATCATCATCATCATCATCATCATCATCATCATCATCATCATCATCATCATCATCATCATCATCATCATCATCATCATCATCATCATCATCATCATCATCATCATCATCATCATCATCATCATCATCATCATCATCATCATCATCATCATCATCATCATCATCATCATCATCATCATCATCATTATTATTATCATTGTTATTATTATCATCATCATCATAATCATCATCGTTGAAGAGTCCCATTATCTTTTTACTATCTTGTTGTACACAGAAAACTATTGTATTGTGTATCTTTTGAGGCCTCACCGAGTTACAAAAAGTAATTTGTTAACAGTTTTCCAAATTTAACAACTGAACTTAGACGTTTGCAAATTTGTTATTTTGTTTTCGTCCTTTGTTCTTGTTGCAGAATTTTATTCTGACAATTCTGTTGTCACTGTTAAATTTTCAATCAAATGCTCATTTCTTAAATTAAAAAGATATAAACGATAGTCCGGAAAAAGAGCGAAGCTGTCCAGGTCAAACGATCAACTTTTTCAGAATTTTTATAAGTTTTTTGTTTTCACCTTGTTTTATAATGACAGTCATGAACTATTCCAACAGAATTTGAGGAGAAGTATTTTTTAGTCCAACAGCTCTGTGAAATCTTTATGTTTTCTCAATGAATCTCATATAGTCCTAACACTTATCTTAGTCATGTAAAAGCTGAAATTGAAATAAATGTTTAATTCCAAAAAATTAGTTTGTTGGCATTCTTTGTATTAATATTATTTGTTAACTTGTAATTTGTTAACCACTTTGATAGCTAAATTAGTAGGCATCAATCAAAGTTGATCACTTAGTCGCACATCTTTTTCTATGAGCAAAAATTGAACAAACAAACTGCAATTAAACTAATCAAGAAGATTTATCATTTATTCAGTCTTTTTTCAATATTTTTTGATACTACAAAACATGAGCAGAGCTCTCTCTCTAATTGTGACCAATTCTATAATAATTGCATATTTTGTTTCTTTTAAATTTTGTTCAGTTAAAAAAAATTTCATTAGAATTTCACAACACCGAATTTCAGTTTTTTATTGCTTAGTTTTTTTGTTTTCCTCTGCAAATACGAGATTGAATCTAAATTGTGCGAGCAATCTTGACATAGAAATTTAATCTTTTGGTTGAAAACTTTGTAATCTTCGCAAAAATTTAAGTAAAAACAACTTGTTTGTTAATTTAAAAATAATTTTAGCTATTTGGAGGTTCCGGCGCTTAATTCTTCTGTATTTTTTCATCTTGGGCTATTGTCAAATGAAAATAGACAGTGAAAGCCGAAATCATAAAGTTACAATACTAAAAAGGTACAATCTTAAATTTATTGAACAAAACTGATCATCAAGTATTGCAAGCAACTTTTTATACATTTCTTGCTATCACAAAACAAATCAATTTTTCAACTGAAACATACAAACAAGGTCATTATAATTGACATTGTCGTCTCCTTCTGACTTCTAAGATTTATTTACACCAAGCTCAATTTACGCTCCTAATCTTACAAAATATCGAATGGCATCTTTCTTAGTCGGTTATAAATTTTGTCTTCAAACAAGGAAGATCGGTATTGTGCGTTTGCACATAATGTTCCGACCCCGCCCATCCTAGTTTTGAAATAATTGTCTTCCAACTGAAAAATAAATCAAAAACTTTCAGCAATTTACATTTTGATCAACAAACAACTAAGTGGAAAAAATAACGCTGGATTAGAAGGCGGATGAGATTGCCATTTATGAGAGTACTGGACAAGACAAACATAAAATGCATACAATAGCAAGCATTAATTACGACCAAAACTCGACAACTATATTTAAAAAAACATTTAATAACACAAAAATGGAACCAAATAGAAACTGAACCAATCAAATAATCTGTACTTCATTAAATTAATTATCAGACCTGTCAATAATGAGACTCAGGAACAGGTCGACAAAGGAGAGCAAAAAACAGGACGCAAATCAAAAGTACGTTTTTTGAAAACAACTCCATTCATAATCATTATAACTAATACGTAAACACTCTGCTCATGAGGAAGGCCAATCTATACCTCATAGAAAATAATTCGTACCATAATGTCAGGCGACTACAAAAAGAACGGCAGAGAGATAAAAAAAAGTAACATTGAACAACAAGGTGGTGTCGCAACCGTTAAAACCGAAAGCTATTAATGAAAACTTTAATAATCTTCAATTGCAATTTTTTTCAACGCCAATTGAGCCATCCAATTAGTGTGATGATATGACAAGGAAAAAAAATTCAGAAATGGGAAAATATATAAATTCATGATTTCCTTAATAAAATGCGTAGTGGTGAAGCCATGAAACCAATAGTTGAAAACAAAATCAGTATAAATGAATCTTGGTCCACCAGGAAAAAGAAGCAATTGTTGTTGTTGAGAACAGGCTACTTAAGTGACAGAAAAACAAAAAAGAACACAGCTAAAAAATTAACTGCTTTTCTTTAAATTTTTACAAAAATTCTAAAAAGCATATGCTTTCAATTTAAAACAAACACAGAATAAAACGTAACTAAAAAGGAAGCCATTTTTGATTGTAATCAGTAAAGCCAAAAAATAAGACGACAAAACAACATCAAATACGGACAGAAATCAAAAGCCCTAAACTATTTTCTTTTCAATAGTTTTGAAGCCGTTGCAACTATAAGAAGAAAACATCAAAAACCTTAATTTCGATGAAAGTTCAAAGTTTTTGCTTGGTTCTCTTTTGATTTTTTTGGGTATTCTTTGTAAAGGGTCTTTGTGGAAAAAACAATACGAAAGCAAAAATATTCGCGATTATCTAAAACTAACAAAAGTCTTCTGAAGAGATTTTTCTAAGCGCTAAAGACGTTAATCCCAACAAAACTAACAACAAAATCATTGATCACGGCAACGGAAAGTTGGTGTACCCGATCGACAATAAAACTGATCACTTGTTGACGACAATGAGAACAAATATTGGGAAATACAAAAATATATTCTTTCAAAAAATAAATGAAAAGCGTTTTAACCATTAGCTATAAACTGAGAGCAGTAGAAAAATCAGAAAGATCCATAAAAACAGATAAGGCTTTCGATTGTCAACAATATGCCATTCGACAACAGAAGAACGACAATTAGCTGCAAAAGCAAAAACATTATTCAATTCATTCTGTTCAAATTTATTCAATTGGATTTCTGACGAAAAAAATGAAGCCAAGAAGCCGCTAAAAGAACAAAATGAAGGCAAAAAAACAAATCGATTGAAGTTTACGAAAACTCATTGCCAAGGCCATAAAAACCATGAGCTTTTCTCTGAAGACATAATTTTCAGTCATCTGGTCTCAATTTGGGGTAAACAAGATATGTCATTATGTGCCCTGAATTGAAGTAATTCTTGTCAAAAATTATCACAAAAATAACAAAAAGACAAAATACTTTGAAAAAGATTTCGCCCCAATATTATCTCAAAAACTTTTGATTGTAATAACATGAGATCAGTTTAAACCTAGCCCTGATTTTGCTTCGCGTCCAGCAGAACAATTAATTATTCCATATGTTTGCCAAAGAAAGGTCAATTTGAACATGAAGTGTGTCAATAAATCAGAAATAGATGCTCTAAATTGTAGAATTTTTGAGTTACTGACAAAAGTTTAATTCCTGAAGACTTTTATAGGAACCAAAAGTACAAATAGTTTTTTTGAGTTTTCAAAGATATTGGCGGCAGATGTTATGTCTTTACTTTGGCATGTTTAAATATTGCGTTATAAAAAAGCGTATTTGGTGCCATTTTTGGTTGAAAAATTCTAAAATTCGAACAATTTAGCTAAAATATTAACCAAAAAACCAATATGGACACCTCTATCCGTAAAAGTAAAAACAAAAAAACTTATTGTTAACAATGGTATTAGTTTTTGTCGAAATTGGCGGAAATTTGGTCAGATATACAGAATATGTAAATAAAAACATCGGAATTCCCTCTATTATTGACAAAAGTTGAAAACCCGATAACTCCCTCTAAAAAAGAAAATCCAAAAAATATTTTTAATTCCTTATTGTACGTTGGACGGGCTTTTAAATGATATCAGTCCCAACTCTCTACGATGAATATATCCATCGGCCGAATTTTGCTGAGCCAAAAAAGTCATTTGAGTATATAGTTCTTTCCCCACAAGTGGGTCGGAACAATAAATCTTTGGATAAAGATATGGCAAAAAATATATAGAAGTTTTTCACTGAGTATAATGTAAACTTTTTAATAAAATGTTTTTGAATCAGATTCAATGACAGATTTTGTCTTTCTAGCCCAATGCTATTGTCATTCGTTAAGAAAACTACTTTCAAGCATCAGTAAACAACTAAACGCCAATTGGACATCAAACTTTCCATTATCAACCGAAAAAAAAAACTTACCAAAGCGGCCATAAGTTAAACAAATATAAACTAAGGAGTTTTTCTTATACTTAATGTTTGAAGTAATTTCAGAACGATGTAAAAGATTTAATCATTTCAATCAAATTAACTGACCCCAGGTTGAGGTCGCAGACCGAAAGTCGATATGTCCAGACCGAAATGAACGCACAAGGTGGCGTCGTGCGTTCAAAATTACACGGTCTGGAAAAAAATGAACGCACAATAGTCTGGACATATGCAATTTTCAACGCACGATATTCTGTACATAAGCAATTTTGAGCGCACGAAAGTCTGGACATTGGACTCGGAACGCACGAAAATTTTTTGAATGGAAACAAGGATGCCAAAAAAAATGAGTCCATGTTTGACTAAACACTCTTAATAGAGTGCTCACTCAAGTGAAAGCTTTCTACCAAGAAAACCGCAACTCACTTGAGTTCAAAAGTTACAAAACATCGAACGCAGGAAAATTCGCATCCAACATTTTGCTTTGTTTAAAACAATTTCACACCTAGAATTATAAACCCTTGCTGAAGTTGCAAAGCAAATCATACTTTAATAACTAGGTCGCTGGCACCCCCTTCAGCCAATACTTTCATCGAACATCTTTTATTAAACAAATTGTAGAAACTGCTCTGGCACTTCATCACAACCATCACCCTAACGTATCTATACTTGAAACGAATACATTATAAAAACGTTATCTGAACATGAACGCACGAAAGTCTGGACATACGCATTTTTGATCGCACGAAAGTCTGGACATGAGTGTTTTTGAACGCACGATAGTCTGGACATGAACGCACAAATGAGCGCACGATTTTTCATTTAGAAAGAACTAAAGTCTGGTCATATAAGATTTTGAACGCGCGAAAGTCTGGACATAAGCACGTTTGAACGCACGAAAGTCTGGACATAGGTGTTTTTGAACGCACAAATGAGCGCACGAATTTTAATTTGGAACGCACTAAAGTCTGGTCATATAAGATTTTGAACGCACGAAAGTCTGGACATAGGGAGTTTTGAACGCACGATGAACGCACGAAAAATTTTGAACGCACGAAAGTCTGGACATAGGCACTTTCCGTCTGGGAGGGTCTGGACTTAGACACTTTCCGTCTGGGACGGTCTGGACATATCGACTTTCGGTCTGGCAACTCAACCTGGGACTGCAATTAGTTTCAATTCAAAAAAGTTTCAAAGGTATTTGTTCCAGGAAATCTTTCAAAGAACTTTTTGTTTACTAATATTTTTAAAATGAAAATAAAAAGTTTGATGTTTATTCCGTATAAAGATTCTCGCGAGCTGAGTATTTTGTTTTTGAGAAAATTTTTGAGCCAAAAATTATTGAAGGGCTTTAAATTTGGAACTTATTTTCCAAATGAGATATGAAAAATCCTTTCAAATGCTCTCTCAAAAGTTTTTGAGTTATGTGTTGAAAGTATTTTTTACTTCATTGATGGACTCTAATTTTAAACATTTTCTGTGCTCCAATCAAAAGCTATATCAGGTTCAGAATCAGTCAACAAAAGTTGAGCAATCGATTACGGCACTCTATTCAGTTGATATTTTAGCAAGGCAATGACGCTTACCTTTTAAAGTCTCCATACTCAAAGAACTTATTCGATTGTTCTTTAAAACCAACTTGGTCAAGTTGCCCGTACTTTTGAATATGTTCTCGGGAAGCTTCTCGATTTCATTCTCGGAAACATCCAAAATTTTCAAAAAACTCAATCCTTCGAACGCATTCTCGTCAAAATCTTCAATGTTGTTGTCTTGTAAATTCAGCAATTCTAAATCTTTCAAGTTTGAGAAGACTGAAGATTCCAGTTTTGTGATGTTATTTTCTGAGATTTGAATTCTGGTGAGGTTTGTGAATTTAATGAATGGTTTTCCAGAAATGACGTCCAGTGAGCAGCGCGACATTGAAAAGACGAATGGTGTGTAGTTCGGCAAAAGAGTCACCTCTGAAAAAAACAAATGATAAGATAAAGTAATGATTCACATAATAACATCACTCCACACTTAAGATGCTGCACTAATTTTTTTTTCACAAAATGCAGCGGAATTTTATATTTATTGTCAACTAAACTTCATTTCATATGTTAAAACATGTCACCTTAATTACTGTCGTGGACATTGCTGGCTAAGCTATCAGAGCTACGTAGTAGATTGAGCCCTTGTGATCGATTACAACTTATTGAATTCACTGGGAAAACTATTTATTCAATATTGATGCCTACAGATATGATGTTGCTTCTTTTACTGGGGAATTTGTTCCTCAGAAAAAGCAAAAATTTATTTGCGTATTGAGCGATCCGTTTTGGCGGAAATTTAATGCTGCTTACATCAAAATCCACATTTGAAAAAAAATTAATCCATATTACCTTGGAGAGAGTCGAAGTCTGCAAATAGCTGCCCGGCCTGAAACAAACGTATCTAATCAGATAAACCGATGAAGCAGTACTGCTTGGAAAATTAGCCAAAATTTTCTACCACTGATACGCAACAAAAAGATTTCTCAAAATGAGATGTGAGTAACAATATCGCGATGATCACAACACCAAAAAGCATTGGGTGTCGATGCTATGTACATTGACACGAACAGCAAATAGGCTGATATCAGATTCCGCTCACCAAAACCTCGTGTTCTGTCAACAAAAATTGTAAGCAACTTTTGGTTTTGTATAATCCAATTAAATACCAATGTTATCTAATCAATGCAATTGAGCTTTATTTTTGAATTTAATTAATTTTGCGAATTAATTAAATTAATTCAATCAAATCGTTAATGAGTTCTTCACTTTACCGCAAGGTACTTACATAGCACTTAGCTACGTAAATAAATACTAGTTTCCCGGATCTGAGTACCACAAAATTTAAGTACTGTATCAAAAAAATTTCATTAAGGTCTTTCTCTATGATCACACTCCTCGTGGTATTGCTGTAACGAAAAAATAGTTGATAACTAGTAACTCTTTCACGTGGTTTTTTAATTTATATTTTTTTGTATATTAATTCTGTTTAGTTCAAAAACAGACAAATTGTTCATAGTATCCTTGGCAAAAACAGGAAGTTCATAATGTTAAAGCTAAGTAAAAAACTACATTTAATTTTTTTTATGGAAGAAAATTCCGTAAAAAATTCAAAGTACAATTTTTAACTAAGCTTTAACATAATGAGAATCCCGTTTCTGCCAGGAATATTATGAATTTTGTGTCGGTTTTTGAATTAAACAGAATTAATTCAGAAAACAATAGTAAATTAAAAGAGCACATGAAAGAATTACTAGTTATCAACTATTTCTTCGTTTCAGTTCACATTCAATTTGACACATTACAACAAATACACTAAAATATGTATTATAGTACACTGACATGCAATACATTGACATGTAGTACACGGAACAGTTCTTTCTTGCCAATACAACAACCCGAATCGAAACGAGTCGTAAGGTTTGTGAATATTTTACTTTGTACCCCACTGACCCATCAGAACCCGACACTTCAATAGCTGCCGTCGCCATAGATGTGACAATTTCCCATCTTTAACGCAGATTTTCAAGAAATTGGATCAGAAGATCCAGATTGTATAAAAGACTCTAAAGTGAATCTGACGCAGATTATTTATATTATATAATTGAATGATCTTAAAACACACACACACACATTTATATATATATATATATATATATATATATATATATATATATAAGTAGTAATATAGTGAGCTACACTCCCCGGGGGGGGGGGGGGGTGAGGTCCCCCATGTATTAAGATAGGGTATAGCGTATTTTTCGGGATTTGGGTCCTCCCTAACGTATTAAGATAGGGAATGAATTAGCATGTATTAAGATTAGGTATAGCGGCGTTAATGTTTTAAGATTGGGTATAGCCGCCATGTATTAAGATTAGTTATAGCCGGCGACATGTATTAAGATTAGTTATATGCGCCGACATGTATTAAGATTAGTAATAGCCGCCGACATGTATTGAGATTAGTAATAGCTGGAGTCAGACATGACTTCCAAAAAGGAATATTTAATATTTTGAAAGACTTTATTCAGAAAGACTGAAATACTCTTTTCTGATTGGATAAAAATAATATATTATTTTATCCTTCTTTCCCTCTATGTGTTTACCCATCTACCCTCTCTCAGCAGAAGAGAAAGTTATTTAGTCAGTACCAGTTACCATCCTGATATAATAATAAAGTATATTTCTCTCTCTCTACTCCGCTCTTGTTTTGTATTGAGATAAACGTTAGACCGTAGCATTGGGGCCCGTGCACCGTCTACTGAAGCTCAGATAGAAGAGTAACAGACTAGAGGAATAGAACTTTAGTTAGTCAGGTAAGCCTTAAGATTAGCTATTATTCTTGAGACAACCATAAGACAGCTCCAGCAGTACCCTAAAGAAGATAAGCTCTAGAACACGTCTTATCTGGTGCGACCAGTGCTGAACTAAAATTGGGTAAACAATCAAAATTTTTGAAGGACATAACAAAACCTATTGTTAGAAAAACATAACGAATAAAAATTTCAAAGAACAACAAATGGCTTACAAATTTGATACACAATTAAACCATAATAACGAACTGACACCTTTTGTAATCGCAAATGATTGTCCACAAGACAATACAGAATTAATTTACAGAATAATCCTAAATTTGAAGAGAAATCTCTTCAAAGAGACAGATCATATACAACAAATAAAAATCAACCGAAATCATTTGACACACTATCTACCAGTAATACTACTGAATAGAGATAGATACAACAGAAACTATACATTTGTATTAACAAATGAAAACAACAACAGAAGAACATATTTTAATTTCCAAAATGAAACAACACTATCGGAAATGCTAAACATATTTTTAAAAAGACATGAAGAATCACAAGATAGAACAAAACAAACGGCAATAACATCAACAACATATAACACAATAAGAAATACAAGTGGATATCTCAATGAAAGTCGTCAACAGATACAGTCTGTAAATGACAGATTAAGATGTGACATTAAAAACTATAATAATTGGTTGACAAAAATAATAGAACTAAAACCAGAAATAAAAACAACTTCAATAGATATTATAAAAATAATATCCGAATTTACTTTCCTCTTTTGGCTAGATAATTTCGAACATATCAATGAAAAACGGATAAAGCTCGGAGAGACATATCCTGACGAGATAGGATATCTCTGCGATGAACTCAAAAATATTTGGGATAAAGAATATAGTTCAGAATATTTTGAAAGTACTTTACAGATGAGTTCAGACAGTATTAATTTCATTGAAGGATTGGAAGATTACGTGAAAATACTGGATCAAGGACAATCAGGATCATCAACGTTCAATATAACAAAAAGTTCAACATCAACATCAACACCAAAAGATGCACAACTGAACACCAACTTACAAATAAAACAAAAATCAACAATAAAACCAGATAAACTATTAACATCAAACTTATTCGGAAACAACAATAATACAATAGAGGATATAGACAATTCAGACTCAGATGAAAGAGAAATTAGATTTGACAATCAATTTCCACCATGGGTAAACCAAAACAGACGAAAATATCAAAAGAAGGACGAAGTTAATAGCAACAAAATGTACATCAACTCGGTAGATAACAAATATAGTGATCAAGAACAAAATTGGGAACAACAACACTATAATTATGAAGACCTAAAAAATGAAATTACACAAACAGTAACAATACATACAAATAAATTAATAAATAACCTAGAAGAAAAATATCATCGAATGAGCCGAGATATGGAAAAACGACAAGAAAAAGCAATAGAAATGGTAATTAACAAATTGGATAGAACTCTTGAAAACCTACAAGGACAAAATCACTATAGAACGGAAAACGAACATTCATTACATAATAGAAATCAAGAAAATCCTTTTCATAATAGAAATCAAGAAAATCCTTTTCATAACAGAAATCAAGAAAATCCTTTTCATAACAGAAACTATGAACATATAACGAATGAGAACATACAAAATACTGATAGACATAGTAATCAACAACAAGGAAACCAAAATAGAAGAACAAATTCAATCACAACAGAAGAAAGGGAAACAACAGTAGTAGAACCACCTTTACCATTTTATAAACAATTAACATCGATGAGCATAAACGAAGAGCCTCAAATTGAACAAAACATTAGCAGTGGTTCAGTACCAACAACAATAAGACCATTTGATGGAACAGATCCAGCATATACTGTTGAAGAATATTTAAATAGCATTGTTGCTGCTATGATATTCAGCAGTGGCATTGAACCGGTAAATAAACCAGGACATCATCAATGGAAAGTAAAAAGAGCAGCGTTAATACTACATACTTTACAAGGACCTGCACAAAAATGGTATTCGACACTTCCAAGCGAAACAAAATTAGATTGGGAAACATTTTGCAAAGAATTCTCAGATATGTTTGATTCGGAAAAATCAAAACAACAAGCAAAAATCATATTACAACAATTACAAAAACATACAAACGAATCACTAAGATCATTAGCATTAAGAATAGAAACACTTGTTAAAACTGCTTATTCTCTATACACAGAAGACTACAGAAATAGTGTTATGAACCAAACGTTCATAAGATGTTTAGACAACGAATTAAAAAACGCAGCATTAAAGAAACATGCAAACCACAAACAAACTCCACGAGAACCAGAAATGCCATTCAAAACATTAGTAGAGAAAATAGACCAAATGGACCTAACAAGAACAATAACTAATAATCACAAAAGATTATATGAAGTAAACCAGAGTACAACAAATATCAATGAAGATCTAAAACAAATGAATATAGCCTGCAATAATATAAACGAACTTAATCAAAACGACTTAGAACAATTCGAAGGAACAATATGCAATGTTCTAAACGGAATTAACAATACATATGACAAAAAGAATTTTAAAGGCAGACCAAAGTTTGCACTATTTTGTAGCTATTGTAGCTCACATGGACACACAAAGGGAAGATGTTTTAAAAGACCACGTCGAGATAGTGTTACAAGACCGAAAGAAAGATCATTTTACAGTCACATGAGAAATAATCAAAACTTACCAAATAGAAGAATTGACTCAAATAATGTCAATGGCAGACAATTACCACCGACATCACCAGTATATAACAATTCCAGAAGTCGGACACCATACAGATCACATTCAAGAAATAACTACTATAACAGAAATTCCAGAGATAGTAGAAACACTCAAGGATATCAAAGATCAAATAATTATAATAACAGAAGTACAAGTTATAATAGGAATAACCACAACAGAAACAGAAGCAACAGTTATCATAGAAGCAACAGCTATAACAAAAATAATAATAACAATAACAGATCAAATTCAAGATACAATGACAGAAACTATTCAAGACAACAATCACCTTATTCGAGACAACAATCACCCTATAATAGTAACAGAAATAATAACAATAATAATCGACATAGATACAACAGTAAAGATTCAAATAGAAACGATAGAAACGATAACTATCGACAACGCTCTAATAGTAACAATAGAAATCATTCAAATAACAATAACAGAGATAATAGAGGATACTCATCCCAACGAGAACAAAATAACAGACATTACTCAAAAGAACGGAGAAATGATGGAAACAACAATAACAAAAACAGAATAAATAACGTAGAATTAGAAAAACCAAATAACGATCCACCTGGAATCGACGAATATGAGTACACATCAGAGTCTTCAGACGAAGATCAAGAAATACTGGACAAATTTTATAATGCCAATGAAGATACATGCAATACTGTAATAAATACATTAGAAAGCAACCCAACATGGATATTACCGATGTATCAATATCAGAAATTTGACCAAGACTTCGCAAAACAAAAACCTATGTTAGAAATAGACTTCCTATTAGATTCAGGAGCAACATTAAACTTACTAAATGAAGATACATGGAATGAAATTAAATACAATAACCCAGAAATGATCTTGGACAAAGCAAACAAAACACTAACAGCTGCAAATAATACAAAAATAGATACATTTGGAACAGTGACACTGAATTTAACACCAGACAGAATTTCTAACAATAGAAACAAACCACAAAACAATTTTCGTATTCATTTCTACGTAACACAATGCAATCATAATATACTGGGTACACCATTCTTCAAAGAATATATTGAGACGATAAATGTTAACACCAACAAACTAACGTTAAATACAAATACAAATTTAGACAACGATATTATCTTCTACATGAATAGTACTAAAGGTTATCCTTACTACTCTCGATTATACACAATCGTTAATAGAGAAACAATCTACATAGAACCAAATCAACAGAAAAATATAACATTTCCAATACCAATATTTAAACAGATGAAACACTCAAATGATAAAACAATACAGAAATCGAAATTCTATTTCGAACCAATAAACAAATATCATAAAGTATCATTTACAGATATAAAGGATTTTTCCTCAGACGAAGAATATTTTATGGATATACTATTGATCAACAAAAACAGACATCGAATAACAATAAATACAGGACTCATTGGTTTCATGAACAGAAATATTAGCTTCAAAAAGCAAGATAACGAACTATACTACACAAACTCTATCGACTTATTCCAAGCACTATACCATCTGACATACGAAAATGAAAACGATATTGAAGAAATATTAAACATCAAAGAAAACGAAACTATTGAACAAGTTGCAACATTTGAAAGAAAACCAAACTTCAAATGCAAGTTTAACATTAACAAATATTCAGAACAAGAAAAAGAATTTATAACAATGTTTGATTTTCAACACTCACACTTAACACAAAAAGAATTTGAAAAAGTAGTAAAAATCATATTAGACTATAAACAAGTCTACGCAACAACAAAATTTGACGTAGGAAAAACGAAAGTAAAATTGAATTTACCAATAAAGAAAGATGCAATATTCAAAAAACAAAGAATAAGTAAAGTACCTATAAATCTCCGAGAACGAATACAAAAACTATTAGATGTTCTTAAAAAATATGACATAATTGCACCTGTAAATAAAGAACAACTATCAACAGGAAACACATTCACAAACCCGGTAATAATACTACGAAAAGGAGAATCTTTAAAGATTGTACTAGATGCAAGATATTTGAACAGCATGATAGATGAATCAAAGTGTAACTGGCCAATTGAACCAGTTGATGTAGCTTTAACAAGAATAAACGGAACAATATTCACAACAGCAGACCTTAATAGTGCATATAACCAAATACCTTTAGACGAAGAATCAATGAGATATACACATTTCACAATTGGAAACGAACAATATTGTTTTAAAAGATTATTCTATGGAATATCAATCGGACCAGCAGCATTCGCTTCAATCTTAACACATTTCCTTTACCCTTTAATTAGAAAAGGAACAGTCATCACCTATGTGGATGATATTTTTATTCAAACAAACTCTTACGAACAAATGTTCGAGACACTGATTGAATACCACAAAGTACTGCTTAAAGAAAACTTAAAAGCAGCACCTGATAAAACATACTTCATGTTAAAGAAAGTAAAATTCTTAGGTCACATCATCGAAGACAAAAAAGTAAAACCACTTACATCACGAATTGATGGATTCCAAAAACTGGAACCTCCAACAAGCATGAAAGCTTTACAACGATACCTCGGAACAATAAATTTTTTAGCCAAATACGTCTATGGAATGCAACCAATATTACAACCATTATACAATCTACTACACAAAGAAAATGATTTCAAATGGACAAAGGAACATCAAAAAATATTTGAACAAATGAAAAAGACAATAACACACAACCTAGAATTAACAATACCGGATACAACAAAACCATTTTACATTATAACAGATGCATCCAACACAGGCATTGGAGCAGCACTACTGCAACAACATCCAACTGAAAAGAAAATGCGACTAATTTCAGCAAATTCTAGACTTTTCACACCGATTGAAATGAGATTATCTACACTAATTAGAGAATGTTCAGCGATCATTTTCGCACTCACAGAATACGAATTCTTATTAACAGGTTCAAATCACCCAATTATTTTATTTACAGACCACAAGCCAATCATTTACCTCTTTACACAAAAGAATAAACCAAACCATAGAGTTTACAGATTTCAATTGATACTAATGAAATTTCCTAACTTACATATCATATGGACTGAAGGAAAAAACTTAGCTTTACCAGACCTACTAAGTAGAACAATAGATGAAGAACATTTTACAAAAACACGTGATATCACAGTGGAAATACCTGAAAACATAAAATTCTTCTTTGCGAAATCACCATTTGCAAATAATCTAGAATGCAAATACAGTATTTGTAACAATACAAACAACGATAACAAAGACACAACACATTATCCAGTTTTAGCTAATATACATAACAACTACTTTGAAATTAACATTGACAAAAACGAATACCATCCGATATCATATGAAAAATATAATACCGAAACAAAAACAAATTTAGTACCGAAATACAAGCCAAAAACAAAAAACTGGCAATCACCAATTGTTGAAAAAGATGACTTAATCATGGAGAAAAACCAAAAAGGACCATACATAACCCATCACGACGATGATTATCTTAGATTAATCAACAATGTGAAACAAGAACATAATTTCGAACATGCAAAAATAGCAGATATTTTCTATGATGAAAAAACAAAAGTAACAGAAGAGTTGATTAAAGAAACACAAATAATAGACCCAGTACTTCATAAAGTCAAAATATGGAAGAAAAACAACAATAAACCACATTCAGTAACAATGGACATACGTGGAAATAAAGGACTATTCGCGTATTACAGAAAGTTTAAGTCAATTACTATTGACGAAAAAACAAACATAATAAAAATGATTATCCGAATAAAGAAACAAACAATACAAAGAATCTGTTTACCACTAACATTATTATTATGTGTTTTCTACGAAAACCATTGCGTAGATACAGTTGGTCACACGGGATTTGAAAAAACAAAAAGAAACATAATGGAAAAATATTATTTCCCAAACTTAACAACTTGGATCAAGATACTGATCGCAGATTGCATACAATGCCAGACAAACAAAGTTTTCGCTAACACAAAAACGAAAAGTAAGCAAGAACAATTAGCACCTACAAAAACATACTTTAATGAAATGATTATGATAGACACAAAAGGTCCAATACATCCTACATCGGAAGGAAATAATTTCATTTTTGTGATAGTAGATGCATTCTCACATTACGTAACAATAATGTGTGCGCCTCAGAACAACGCACACTATGCAGTTACAGCATTATTTGAACATTGGTTTATGAAATTCGGACTACCCGAAGAAATTCGTTCCGATAACGGATCGGAATAAATAAATACAGAATTAACACATCTTTGTAATTATTTTGAAATCAAATTTAAACCAAGCACAACATATGCACCATGGACAAACGGATTAGTAAAAGGAACTAATAGAATAATTGGACAATTTATAAGGACATTACTCAACGAAAAATACCAAAATTGGTCTAGAAAAGCAAAATTCTTTCCGTATGCATATAATACCCAATACCAGACAAGATTAGGCATGCCACCTTATGAAGTAGTTTTCAATCAAAAACCTAGAGAACCAACAAAGATTAAACTTGGAACAACTACAGACGAAATGGGAAACTGTAACCCAACGAGAACAAGCGCATGCAATACACAACCCACTCATACTCATTTAGACAAACAATTCAGTCACCCCAAAATAGCAAAACTACAAAACGGAACATTCGCAAAACGGAACATTCGCAAAATGGTTTCTTGACAAAGAAAAACATTATAATGACACATACCAAACAATAACAAAAATATTAAGAAATAGAAAAAAGTTAACTGATGAATTAAATTCAAGGTTCAGAACAGCGAAACCACTTGATAAAAATACATTCGTCTTGATCACAAATCAACAACAGATTGACGGAGTATCAAAGAAATTAATACCTCTAAAAACGGGACCATATTTAATTATTGATAAACCTACAGAAACAACCTACATACTGAAGGACAATACTAATAAACACATTACACAACATAGAAATCATATTGTACCATACTTTCCGAAAGAAAAACATATTAAATTAGAATTACAAAATTATTTATTAACGAAAGAAATCCCAACGCTAAAACAACCCAATACACAAACACCAACAAAACAATATACACCACCTGATGGGATCACACAATCTCATAATTACAGTCTTCGAAAGAGGAAAATAACAATTCCCCAACTTTATCAGTAAATTTTATTATAAATAATAATAATAATAATAATAATAATAATAATAATAATAATAATAATAATAATAATAATAATAATAATATTAATAATAATAATAGTATTAATACGATTACGGCACTACCTTCGATTAGAATATACAGTTTGTTACTCCTCAAATGGTTTGTCAAACTACAGCTATTGTAACAATCTAAAGTGGAAAGATTATCAACTCAACAACTAATATACTAACACGGCCATATTAACACATATTAGCTATAAAATATTCTTTTCATTCAATACAACACCTCAATAGTGTTCAGTATTTCTACAATTTATATCCAACATTTTTCATAATATGTTTCATACGTTTGGTATTTATACAAGACACACTTTCCCACCTAACCCGAACCTAGTGTGTCATAAACCCCCCCCATAAAATCAAAACATACAAAAGAACATATAAATTAAAAAAGTACATAAACAATAGGAATAATAAACAGAACAGATATATAAAGAACAATACTAAAAGGTGCTCAAATCCACCTAACCTCCAACTAACCTCTAACCCATAGTTAAAACCACATAATACCAATGTAATTTAACTATTTCATTTCATTTGATGCAAGACCCATAATTATGATTTTAACAAATGCTATATTATCCAACCATTAACAAATGTTATATTACCTACCGTTCACACCTTTTAGTAACATGGGAAAGATTTCTAAAAACAAAAAGGGATAAAAATATAAAACAGTTAAAGAAATACATCTCAGTTTGTTAACGGTACACACACGATCACTGAATACACCTCTGTACTGATGAAAGTACAAAAACCGAAGAGTCTGTACTAACTGACAACAGCATACATCTCCACCATCTTAATCCACATCCATAATGGCCATCATCCATCTCCATCATCAGAACAATAAACAAAGAACAAATAATCAAATAAACAAATAAATAAATGAAAATATCCGAACTGGATATACTAAAACAAATGGGTATTGATAGTAGCCCATGAAACCCCACTGAAGATTAACACACAGGGTAAATTCTCATATAAACAAGAAAGCAAAAACAAAATTCAAATAACAAACGGTTTATGATTATTATTTTATGTTCAGAAGCTTAAAACTGGAATAGACGTTATGAGATAGTTGATATTAACAGTAAACAAAGCAAACAAAAAGTTAATACATCAAAATAACAAATAATCAAACTATTAATGAATGATCTTGACCACAGAGGATCATGCACATATCCACCTCACGGAATGGAATAGATATTTTGAGATTGTTAACAATCTTAATAACGTATCCCATTTAAGGACTACAGATAGAAAAAGGATATTAGCGATGACTAATCACAGAGGAAAATAATGAAAATAAGGAAACAGAACTAATTAAAATAACGATACAAAATACAATTAATATACACCGTGGCATAATGACACGTGTAAACGAAAAAAGCGGAAGTTACAAAATAATGAGCGCAAAGTAACAAAAGTAAACATGCGGAATAACTCCATTAATGTGTCGATTAGACGAATAAGCAAATAAACCGAATTAGTACGTAACAACTTTCAGTAACAACATTTAACGAATAACAATTTCCAGCTATAACGAATAATTTCGTCCATACGAAATAGTAACGAGAATACAGAATCTGTTACCACCCCATCGTTTCATAATCCCCTGCATCATAAACACCAGAGATCAGATCTAAAACATAAACAAACATTTCCATTTCATTACAATCAGAACATACCTATGTATATTAACCACATAAAACCCATGATACATTTGAATACTTCGGCTAAGATATCTTCGATAATATGAACGTTCTACACACTTTTGCAAGCCAATCTGCAAAACTTTTACATACGTCAGTAACTAACACGTCATATACCTCATTAGTGAAAAACGGACGTTATTCACCTCATTAGTGCAAAATGCGGACATTATACAACTCATTAGTGAAAATACGGACGTTATTATTTAACGGACGTCAATAACTGAAATGTCACAGACATCATTAGTAACGAAACGGACGTTATCTTTAGAAACCCAAACTAAAACTAAAACCAATTAAAGAGAAAAAGGTACCAAATTGACACCATCAAAAATGAACACAGATATCTTAAACAACAAACGTCAGAGACAAACAGTCTCCCTGCAGACGCAATTAGTAACAAAATACAAAGGGAAAACCAATTAACATTTTCACCTAACACAACGGTGATTAAACAAGACAGGTCTTACTAAGATCATTAGTAGATGAAATAAACATTTCAACTACGTAATTAAAATTTGCAGAGTTGCACCATCTGCAGAGTTGCACCATCAAAGGCATATAACAGACAGACATACCATATAGCTAATTGGAACAAAAAGTACCAAGCTGATTGATGATAACTGGCACCACTAACCATCACCCACTAGCGCCATTAACCATCGTTAACTAACCCTCATAATGATGACAGAGATTACTTCAGAACAAAAGATATGGCATAATTGACATAAAAACAGCAAACTAACTCTATAATTGGCACCAAGAAAGAATTAACATACCATGCTGAAAGTATACCATCTAACCATCAAACAACTGTCAACATACCAATTACAAGGAAAACAAAAATCTCGAGAACAAAGAGCATCGGAACAATTACAGAAAAGTCCAATTCATCAAACGAGGAAACTAACACCATAATTGGACCCAGTGATTATTAAAATTGACAACTTAAAATCCAAAATATGAAAAACGGAAGATATGAAAATGTTACCAACATTGTAGAGAGCTTTCGAAAGAGAAGTAAAAATCACAATTCTGATTTTGCCTCGCCAAAACAACAACCGTTAAATTTGTTTGAAAAACCTCAAAAAATTGTGAAAAAACTCAGCTAAGCTGAAAACTCTAAATCACAAACAAAATTTAGTCTTAAGACTGAAAATATTCTATCTTAAAAAAGAAATTCAAACTCCTCAATATCTAATAACTAAACAAGTTTTGAATTTCACAACTTTCACAACTTCTTTCACAACTTTTTCCATATTTGTCACAAGTCGTTCATTTATCCTTTTCATTCAACATTTCAACAAACACAAGGTAAGCTGAATCCATTTAAATATTCATTAAACTATTTGAACTTCTTCTACCAAAGACTAATTCATCACTACAGTCACCACAGTGATGAAGAACCACCAATGATAAAAGTGTCAGAATTTTTCAAATCTTTGAATACGAAACAGTTTTGTATAAAAATACAAGTCCAAAGAGAAAATTTTGCAAATATAGATTACACTTTTGGAAACCACATTCATTTTGATAACGATAGTATAAGAACAACACTTTGTCAATTCTCGGATAAAGATTGTTTATTTATTATTGAAGGAAAAACAGAAAGCGGACACGAAGTAAAACTATTCTGGGGAGAAAAACATTTTGAATTACTAAAACAAATAACCATTTGTAACGAAACAATCACAGAGTATAACTTACTGAAACAACAAATACAAACAGACCAATGTATTGACCTTAACAAACTAAAAACAGTTTTTATAGTTGTTTGTAAAAAAGACGCTATAACACTCATAGACGATAAAAACACGTCTTAAAAACAAAACCAAAGAGAAACATTTTAAGAAATATATTGCCACACAAACTTTCAGATATGATACCAGTAATTGTCATAGTAATCTACAGATAAATACAGTATAATAATATCTGTAGTGCGGCACGGTTTAGTGTCAGTTACAATTGAGCAAATAACTGTCACTTCGCAGTGCAGCATTACACCTCACACTTACACAATTACTAACAAAGTTGTAGTTTATTTATCAGTTTCAAAAATAGATTTCAACGAAACTTTAATCGCAATCTACTTTATATTATCTAAAGTAATATTCTTCCTAACAATACTCTTAGTACCTTGCATTGTAGTAGTATCGGCATATTTAGCTATTGTAACAATAAGCGAAGTTTTACGCAACCGACGAGTGGTATATGCAAGCCCACCAGTACAATAAATCGATGCATGAAACCCACTCCGATATTTATCACATATGTAAAACAAACATAGATATTGTCGAACTAGAAATATTTAAATTGATAAAAATTGCAATTATAATATACTTCTTCGTACGTACGTGCTTAGGACTAATCGAATATTTTATAAATCCATAAAAATTGATACCAACCCAGACATTGAAGAATCGATATATCATACATTACATACACAAAAGTTCTACCTCCAAATTGGATTCCCCGACACATCCCCATTACATGGTAACATTGTCATATATCAACTCAATATTAGACTAACAACTAATGAAATTTGGATTACAAACCTAGGAGCTCAAACACACCAACCAGAACAAGAATTAATAGCAGTAGTTATACTAGCCCCACCGTTCATACCACATCCACCACCTGGACCAGGCTCTGGAGCCTGAAATTATTTAAAAACAGCAAAAATTGCTTCATCAAATAATAATAACAATAGTAACAATCACCCAGAAAGACCACATCATAACGAAGTAACAGACTTAACAAATATACCCACATCACCAGAAATAGAAGAAACAAACCCCGAAAACGAAAACCCATATACAGTAAGACGAGCAAGAACAGATACACGACACCTACTAAGAGGAAGACGTAGAGCATCATTATCTTTTCCTACACAAGACTCTACATTAGTATCATACGGATCAACTGATATAGAATCAAATATAATAAGACCTTTAGAAGTAGAACGAACAGAAACACCAACTCGAATAGGTACACCAACATTATCAAACTTTAGTATCGCGTCACCAAGCCAATCAAGTGTGCATACTATACCAACACCCACATCATCAGAACTTCGAGCTAACCCATTTTTACCACCAACAACACAACAGAGACAAGATTTCAATTTTGTACAAGAACACTTCCGTGTACAACCAATACAATCACCAAATAGCTCACTTTGGTCAGCAACATCACCACAACAATCAGCAAGTACAAGTTCAACACCACAAAGAACACCAAGAACATCCTCATTGACAAATACATCTATTAGCGTACCACGAATAGAAATAGCAAATTCCCTACAACCGCCGCAACATAGAGCATTATCACCTACTTCATTTATACCAGAAATAAGATTATCATCTACACACCCTGGAAGAACTAGAGCAACACCCGTACTCAACCCAAATCCACCTACTTTAAGTAGAACTAATGATCATACATATCTTTTCCCATTAGATCATAAAACCTGGAATCCACCTCCACCACTATACGGACCAACTAATCTTGGAGATACTCTCACAAATTGGTCAAGAAATAGACTTACAAATACCTTAAACTTAACACATCGCCAACGAAACTCAGCACTTGAAGTTCTAGCAACACCATCACTAGAACTAAAATTCAATACTACAATAAAATACGACACCATATACAACCATCCTTTCCACGCGACCACACCATCTATTGTAACAACGACGATACCAGCACCATTTGTTTGCATTGATTTCATATACAAATTCGATCGATACACAAAACAAACTTTAGGATTTGCAACATTCTATAACCCTCACACAGGCCTATCATACACATGCCGCTTCAATTAAAATCTATCATACTAATACTATTACTAATAACATTATTTATTTATATGAAAGTAGACACTGAAATAAGATCAAAATATAAAACAAAACAAAATATTAGAGAACAAATTAAAGAACACATACAAGAACGTATGGAAAAACATATGGAACGCTTACAAAAGAAAAACAAAATAAAAACAAATAACATAAATGGAACTGTTCAAGATAATTTTAACACGTTAATAGATCATGTATTTGATAATACAACAAAATTGGAAACGGAAATATATGAATTACCATCAAAGTACACTTCACCAGACTTAAAAGAATTCACGAATAGTACAGATTACGAACAAATGTGGGAAATAGCCATAGATAAATGGACACGAAATTGGAATTTCTACAGAGAACAATTAACAGACAGTATTTTGGAAAAATTCCAACTAAATAATAAAAGGAGCAAACGACAGACAAAAGAAGATTACGTTGAATTGAAAGGACAAAACATTAATGGATCAGCAGTCGGACCTCAAGACATTTTTATCGAACACTACGACTGCGATGCAGAAGAAATAACAAACGTAAAATACTACGAACTGAACAAAATCAGCACGTGTAAATTTAAACCATTGGACTTAGAAATGACTAAAACAGAAGTCCAATTACTATCAAAAGCACAAGCTGTAGAAATTAAAGCATATGCTGTTACAGGAACAATCAAAGAAAAAGTAGAATGGTGTTCACAACACACTCATTACATTAGAGCAAACAGACCAAGCTATTACGTATCAGATGCACGAAGAACGAAAATCCTAGACCCAGACGAAGTTCGTAACGAACTCGCCAGAATTAACGTTCTTAAAAATACAAAATACAAGCCAACAAGGCATAACATATCGTTCAATTACTTATCAAACCCACCATTACAAAAGAGACTAGAAAACGTACAAGGAAATATACAATTCAGAATAGACACTCCAATGGTACCACCATATGGAAGATTGGTATATGATTATACAAATCCAATGTGGGTACCGAATGAAATCAAAAATGCACAATCAAACTGCCTATCAGGCGTCAAAAAACAAAATAGAATTGATATTTTAGACTGGACTCTAGAGATAAAAGAAGTCTCGTTAATACTAAATCTTGATACAAAAGACATATCATATATGGGAACAAAACTACCATGTGATCTCCACAAGGGAGAATGTTTACCAACACCATTTACAAAAGCAACAATCATTTGGGAATCCCAAACACATTGCCAACTATTTGAACTTATTAGGTTTGATGCATATATGGTTAAGTATCAGGAACGATATTGGATAGAAACAAACGCGGAATGGTCATCAGTACAAAAACCGGATGTACATCAAAAAGTAAAATATAATGATACATCATCAATCGCAACAAGATTTGAAATCTACCCATTAGTTGAACGAGAATGTGGATCACCACAACCACTTCATAAAACAGAATACGATGATATTTATATAATATACGAATATGGTTTTGACATGCATACAGGACTTAAAGTAACAAGAAAAGAAGACAAATTTGAAGAAGAAAAATTTATAAAAATCAAACCACAACAAATTATGTCAAATGCATACACAAGATATGAGGACGAAGAACATCAAAATTATTATTATGGTTTTGTAAACGAGAACACACATCTCCAAATGAAAATGGACCTCTATATGAGTAATATATACTCACGCATTAGTCTACAAGCAATAGAATTCTATTCACAGATATGCGAACAAACTCGCAATATTCGACAATTAACACTAACCCAAGTGCAAAAGAACACACCACTATTAGGATACATCCTTACAGGAGATAGATCCATATTTGTGAAACAAGAAGGAGTCAATGTGATGAAAATGTACAAATGTGCAAAGAAATCTTCACCACTATATGTACCACAAACACGTGAATGTTACGACAAGATACCAATACTATACAAAAATAGAGTACAATACGTACACCAACTAACACGACAAACTTACCTTTGGGCGAAAACGGTTCCATGTTCACATAGTAATTTCGATCAACTAATTTCAATAGACACAGAAGGAACAGTAAGATACAGATTGACACCATATCCAATAAAAGTAGAAACAATATTAGAAACAATATCACCAGAAGAAATAGTACTTGATAACATGTTCAGCAAAGCAAGCCTCATTGAAAGTGGAATCTTTAGTAAAGAACAATTAATACAAGAACGAAAAAGAGATTTACTACACGAATATATGAGAGATCGCGAAAAACCGCTTCAAGAAGCACAATCTGCTAACGCACAAAAACTACTCGAATTAGAACAATTAGGATTATTACAAACATATAAAAATTATGAACATTCACTTAAATGGTTAAAAGACTTGAACATAAATGGATATAACTTTCAGATCGATCAACCAAGTGTAAACTGGAAAGAAATTTTCGATGCAGCATGGCTGAAAGATCAGATACTATCTATCTTTGGTTGGCCATGGTACATACTCGAAAAGATGGCTATCATTTATGCGATGATGAGCATGATATTATTTGTAACAAACCTAATTATAAAATTTTACAACGCATTTGCAATACACAAAGCAATTGGGAAACAAGCAAGCATAACAAAAATACTCCTAACAGGAATATTCGGAATATTCTCACAAACACTAACCCAACTAGTTGCACAAATACAAGAAGATGATTACGACAATAATAATGATAATAGTAATGATGATAACAATTCACATTACAATAAAGGACATAATACTTCACGAATACATATTCAACATTTCAGACGACATTCAACAGAAATACCAACATTAACACGTAGAGATAAACCAACAGAACATTATGTAGATACGAACTACAAACACTATAACACTACTATACGTAGGACAGAACATGGTCTACAATTACGTACATTAGAATCACCAACAAAGAAACAAGCACCACCACTACCAGAAAGAAAACACAAAACAGAACAATTCAAAATGGAAACATTAACAACAATAAATGAAAACAAAACCCAACCACTACCACCAATACCACCACAACTTATAACACCGCCTCCAGCGTACCAACGCTTGAGTAGTCTACCACCTGTATCAATCCCAATACCAACTCCAAGCGCACCTAATATAGAACAATCGCACATACAAATTAAACCCTACTCATATGAATCACCTATAACACAACAGACACAATATGAAATTCCTCAACCATCAAATAATCAACATAATCAACATAACCAACATAATCAACATAATCAACATAATCAACATAATCAACATAAACTAATACCAACTCCCAGACTTTTAGAAATACAGAACCCGCCACCAATAGATTTCAACCAATTAAAACTAGCAAATAACAAAATGCAAAATCGTAGCTACAGCCTAGATATTCTTAAAAATGATCAGCCACATACGAATGAAGTCACATACTACGATACTCATTCGGCTGATACATACGAAATCTAAAAACAAACAATTCCATTTAGTAACAACTAACATTACCTAATCACCCGCCATTACTTGCCAAATTTTTTACTATACCATTTTTTGATTTTTATCCATTCATAAGGAACAATAAGACTAAAACAAACTACTTATAAACTAGCTACACAAAAACGAGATCAGAATGTGTAACAATTATTATCATAACAAACATATAATTAACAAACATATAATTATAACAACTTATAATTATAACAACGTATAACAAATTTTATTATCACAAACATTTAATAAATCGAAGATATAATCCAGATTAAACTAATCATATTTGAGTTTTAGCATTCAACTATGGCATCTAACATGGAGTATGACTCGCCATACAAATCAGACTCGCCATTCTCCTACGAAGTGGAAGAAGGAGAGTTGAGTTGCGAGTCAGGCAGATCCAGCCCCGGGACTATTCGGGACTGTGCATCTGACTGTGGGACTCAAACTGAAACAAATATGATCACAAATGACGAGAATATCAAAACACTCAGAGTCGAACTGGAAAACGAAACACACATTGTGCAGACACCACAAGACATAGCCCGAAAGATACAAAACAGATTTGGTAATCGACGAAATCTGCAATCTTTTGATACTGGTAACAATAATATTAACGATATATCGGAACAAGGAACAAATATAGCTACACATAGCTATCAAAACACAAGACCACGACAAAATTATAATTATAACAGTAGTGACACATATATGTCACCACCCCTACCGAATTACCCCCCGCCAGTACGTCCACCCCCACCATCAGACAACTACGTAATTGATCAACCACAAACACAGAACAATGTTAGACAACGTTTATTCGCAAGAACAACAATGCCTACCACTAACAATTTAAGATTTCCATATGCGGTGACACCCCGCTCTAATAACAGAAAATCGTTCTTTCATCAATCAACGAACGAACAAACCCCGACCGAGACGGTCATGGAAACGATTTGGTTCCAAAACAAGGATCCAAAAAATCTTAGTAACCCTCACGGAATGAACTATAACCCACTCCTCTCGTACCGAAATTGGGCAGATATGCCATTCGATTCTCGATCCTATAACTTCTTTATGGCACCTTTACACACACTGAAAGATCGTGTGTCAGAATTTTTTCCGCCACTCCCATCGGAAAACACAAATACCGTAAAAAGAAGCACAAAAAATATGGGTAGAGACAAAATACACCAATCTAAATACCCTAAGCTAAAACAGTTCTACAGTCTCACGGAACGTTTCCTATACGACTACGACTATGAGTTTCGACTACCAGTAAGCTGTAACTTTGATCTTTTAGTGGCAAAAGCCTCTCAAGATTTATCCGCATACAGCGCCTTTACACAGCAACACCAGATTTTCCAACTGAGTTTTAACTTTCTCCACCCTACACCAAAGGACGTTCAAAGCAACAATTATAGAGTCCATGAGACGAAATTAATTCACAATCTAATATACTATACCTTTCTTAGAGACAAACAACATTCAGAATCCAAAAGCTACGTCCATATCAATGACCAATTGACATCGCCATACTTCCTCAATTATAGCTACAAACTGAAATGGGAGTACACTATTGGAACATTGAGAAACTTTGACCCAATTAAAAACTACTACGTGTTCCAGCCAAAAGACGCACCAGAGCGACCGCTCATGGTACCTCTGGAAGCGATCGAACCTTGTGAGGAGTACCATGTATATCACCTCACAGGGAGTGTAACTAATAAGGCAATTACAAACCGCCTAAACTTTAATAACGAACGAAAAATTCCGGATACAGAAAGAGAAATTTGCAATGCCTTACAAGCATCAATAACAGAAACCCCCTTAAAGGAAATCGTCAACTTACTTGGATATTATCTCTCAAAGGACGAATACTTTTTGAAAGAATATAATCACTACTGTGAACGGAGTAACCACCCGAAACAAACGCAGAAGCTATAGTAACGCCCATTGTAACAAGTAACAATTCAACGTCTCAGTATTTAACGAACTGATGTACAAAATAAACGAACTGTAACATCGCCAAACCATGTTTGTAATCTTTGCATATGTTTGTAACTCTTTATCTTTATCATTTCAAACAAATTCTTCCAATTTGTAAATTCATGATTCTGGATCTTACCCCTGATTATGGAACATACCTATAATGTGTTATTTCACATATCCATTTCTCATACTTAATGTTCATCAGTTTTGAAATAAGAAGTTTAAAGCCAAAAACAAGTTTTTAATTTTTTAGATAAACACTCAACCTACTTTATAATACTGTATATGTAAATATGCAAAGATTTCCCCATAGTTAGTTATATGCAACACACATGCAATTTTGTAAATAAAGCAAATAGGCAAATAAAATAAAAACAGAACAAATAAGAATAGAACAAACAAACTATTGAACATGCATAATGTGTATAACATTTTAATAAATGACTCATACGCCATGTTAAAACACTGAGTAACACAATACTATAGGACATGACAATGTCTCATAAAACAGATCATAACATACTGGATCCTTTGGGACAATTTACAATCTACCATACACAAGGTATATTACAAATTTACTGTTTATGACAAACTATTAATTTAAAATAGAGTAACATATACGAAACAGACAGATTAAAAACACAAGAGAACAGAATTTTCCTCCAAATCGAAATTTTCACATGCAATATTAAGACATTATGAACGGAATACATGCAACATATGTAAACGCCAAACTATGTTGATTATAGTAACAACTAACAAGATAATCTTTTATATCGTAACAACTCACATATTGGGTAGTACTCAGACCTTTGGGTACACTGATTTTGAATCATAAGCGCGCAGACAGAGACGTTAACTTAATTTATGCAACTGAGTAAATAACTGCTGATTGGGACTAGGAACTTGTCATCCGTGTGCATACCCATTACACACTACTATAAGCGAGATCTATAAGCCTTTAAACAAATTCATAAGAGACTGGCAGGCAGATGTAAAAATATAACAAAGCGATAAGCAGCATTTTCAAATCTTACAGATACGGAAAATGTTTTCCTCAGTAACAAATAACAACAGGGCAAATCGTAGAAGTATGACAAAACAATTGTAAGAATTAATACCATTCAATAACTCATGATTTCAAGCAGGAGCATTAATTAATACATGTTCAATCTCTATAACAACATTACCAATCAGCATGGCCGACGAATCACATGTCACTAAAAACAAACACGTTATTAGCCATTTCGTTGACATACTCTCCTTTATGTCACTCTCAAAACAATAACTTGTTAAATAAAAATTAACACATCAAAACATAACATACATCTCTCAGTTTTCTTTCCAACCGGAAGGGATACTACGTATTAGAACATGTAGTGAATCTAAAAACGATTCTTAACACCTAACAGCTAACAAAACCAAGCAAACCAGGTAAGTCAGGTAAGTCGACGCCGGACATCAGGACGCCTACAACATCAACTACGGGCCTACCCAGAAGGATCTCCGCCCACTGGATAGTGTGGTGGTGGAATAGATACTTTTGTGGTTGTTGATGTTCACTCTTTGCTCTTTGGGTAACCGATGTTTCGGATTCGACTCACAGACGAGCCGGTCTTCAAGCAACACAACCAAAAAGAAAGAAAATCCTTCAGAGAGATTACAGAGAAATTAAGAGACAATATTCTACTATATTCTATTGGAAGACTTTCAAAACAACTCTAAACCCCGGAAAGATGGAGTCAGACATGACTTCCAAAAAGGAATATTTAATATTTTGAAAGACTTTATTCAGAAAGACTGAAATACTCTTTTCTGATTGGATAAAAATAATATATTATTTTATCCTTCTTTCCCTCTATGTGTTTACCCATCTACCCTCTCTCAGCAGAAGAGAAAGTTATTTAGTCAGTACCAGTTACCATCCTGATATAATAATAAAGTATATTTCTCTCTCTCTACTCCGCTCTTGTTTTGTATTGAGATAAACGTTAGACCGTAGCATTGGGGCCCGTGCACCGTCTACTGAAGCTCAGATAGAAGAGTAACAGACTAGAGGAATAGAACTTTAGTTAGTCAGGTAAGCCTTAAGATTAGCTATTATTCTTGAGACAACCATAAGACAGTTCCAGCAGTACCCTAAAGAAGGTAAGCTCTAGAACACGTCTTATAGCCGCCGACATGTATTAAGATTAGTAATAGCCGCCGACATGTATTAAGAGTAGTATAGTCGGTGCAAATGTGGGGGGTAGGTTCGGTGACGCTCCTGATTGGCTGAAATTCAGCCAATCAGGTTCGGAGACGCTCCTGATAGGCTGAAATTTTGAGGGGAAAAAATCAATGTTTGTGTAGTTATTAAGTGTTTACTTGAGAACAATAGAATTGGCGTGGGTAATTAATTGCTGTAATTATGTGAGGGGTAATTATGTGACAGGTTGAATTTTGTTTACAACTTTTATGTTATTAAATTGTAAAATTAATTGGTGGGGGTTTTCAATTACCCTAGTTATCTGAGGGGTAATTATGTGACATGTTGAATTTTTGTTTACAAATTTTAGGTCAATTGCAAAGATTGTTCCCCTAATTGTTTGAATCAATTGTGTAACAAATGTCTTTTGCGCGGTCATTAATTGGAAAAAATTCAATGATAGAAAAAAAATGAATTAAAATTGTATAAAATTACAGACACAGTATAAATGTAATAGAGAATACTAAAGAATTGTGCTATAGTAAAAGCATTTAAGTTATATGTTGAGTGGTGCTGTATGAATACCGTCAGACTGAACAATGCGCTTAGGGTAGAAATAGAACAGTCCCTTCTTTGTCTGCTCATACGTAGCAACACAATGGTTTATTGTTCTGAACCCTCTATTTGTTGAAGTAAGATTGATAATTTCATCCATCACACGTCGATATTTCTCCATCGGTCCATCTCCATTCTCTTCTAGTGTTCTTTTATTGAGACCTTTACTGCTGAACTTGTATTTGTCAGACTGTGCATTGTAGCAACAATAAGTTTTGCTACAAAGACAAATCATTTCCGTACATCTGAATTCTTCCTTGAAAAGTCCTGGTTCCCGTTTATCATGCTTCTTATACTTAGAACAACATGTTCTAGGGAAGAAATTTTGAATAGCATCTGCTTGGAAAGAGTCGTTACAGTCCTGCTTTCTCAATGCTTCCCATTCTTGTTTTTTAACAGGTCGAATACAATCATACAAATTCTCATGAGCTAAGGCTAAATAGAAGGAATCTGTATCCATCTCTAACTCCTCGAATTTATCCACGTCGCAAAATCTGTCAAAGAAGTTATAGTAGAGCTCCAACATACGTAATTTAGCGTACTGAAGTATGAAGAATCCAACTATTATAGGTTCGCGGTGTTCAATTTTTGATTTTGCTAGCTCAACTTCGTAAAGCTCTTTTGAGACATTGTTCAACCGCTTAAACATTTTCCCATTGATTGCTTTACGCGTCTTCTCATCGTTCAAATATTTGGTTTCTGTATGTTTGCTTCTGTCCATAATCTGATAACCGTAAGAGCTATTACCCAATAATTTCATAGTCTCAGCAACAACGCTGGAATCAGGATTTTCATCTCCACCTCTTCTAGCGTCTACCACTGACTGTACAAAGGTGTTGAAACATTTGCGCGGCGTGTACTGTACAAATCTATAAATTCTTGTACATTTCAGACCGAGGCTGATGTAGAAATTTAGTAGGGGAGTAATAATTGTTCCATTTTGCAGATTGAAACTTGAAATTAGCATTCGCTGAGGTTGCTTCAGTAAGTTGTTTTCGACAGCGTAATCTCTCATATAATCCCCAATATCAGCTCGACTAACGTTGAAATTTTTAAAAATAGGCGGGAAATTCGAAAACGTGTACTTCAAACCTGTGGGAACTTCCAAATCACATTGTACGTATCCAAACATCTCCCCATCTCTTATTTTAGCTAGTAAAGACTCTTGCTTCAAAGGTAATTTGAAAGGAAAGTTCTTTCTCACGTGATTTCTGACATTTTCTTCTTCTTTAACACTTTCCCACCATTTACACTCCCAGATTTCAACAATCTTATATCCTTCACTTTTTAAGTAATCTCTTCTCAATTCATCATGTTCTCTTTTTCTAATCCCTCTCTGTGTTTCCTCTTCCGAGAGACTTGCTTTAGCTTCCTGACAAGGACAGAAATGAAAGTAACAACCCATGGCTTCAAACACCGTATTACAATGTGTGCAAAATCCGTCTACGCTAAAACAATCAATCTTCTTCTGTTTTCCGGTTGTGTAGTAGCTCTCAATTTTACATTCGGAACGTTGTGATTGAAGATATGACATAACCATGTTCTCAAATGTTCGAGATCTGTTTGTTCGAGCCCTGAATTTTTGAGAATCTGTATCAAATTCCCATCGAGTGTAAAGTCCAGTGGGCATTTCTTGACACATTGAAAAGGGATAGAGTTGGCTAGCGTCAATACCTACGATAGACTTGCAAAGGTTTTCAGAGTTTCGTATGAAGGTCTGATCAACTACTGCTTTTCTAGTAAAAACAATAGATGGACCACCAGTCATATCCTCACGTATTTTGTCATGTAAATCTTTGTCAGCTTCAACAAATGGAAAAAACTTGTGGTTTGTTGACTTGTGAAGACAGATATTAGCCAAGTTCGGAAGTGTACATCCGAGTTTTAACATATCGATACCCTTGTTGTGATAAAACTCCATCATTTTTTGCATTGCCTCCAGTGTTGGAACAACATCCTTGTTGTTGTACCACTTGACAAAATCTCTGAATGTAGCCATTTTTTCTTGCTCCCAGACCACTTTCAGGTAATTGTAATTGTCAATTCCAGATGGAGGAACATTTTTCAACCTCAACTTTTTTAATGACTCTTGTTGAGAAAATCCACTGTTAAGCAATTTAGTGAAATCAGTAAATTCCTTCTCCAGTGGATTATAGTTTCTCAGTTTGCTAAAGAACGGTCGTAAGGAGGGAGAAAAGTTGCATCGAGCTTTTCGGGAGAGTCAAACCACTCATAGGGGAAGAATCCTTTGGTCTCATTTGTCTTGTATGCTTTAAGGAAAGAATCAAGTGATGTAGCTCCACCGAGAAAGTTGAGGATATCGAGAAATTGTACATCACCAAACTTAAGAGAAACAAAGTGATTTGCTTTTTTAATAACAGTAGGGTGAATGTCGCTCTCATGAATAAGATAGGATAGGAGATAGGACTTAATGAGATTTAAATCATATTTTCCACTATTGAATCCGAACACAGGTAAAGTGTTCACATAACGCTCAAAGTGCTGCTGTAAGTCCAAAAGCTGGTTTTTCTGCATTTGGAGAAATTGCGTAGACATATCAGCTTCATCATCTTCTTCGGTACGTTCATCTTCACACTCAAATGTTGAAGCGTTTTGATCCTTTCTTTTAATTAAATTTTCGCCAATTGCGTTAACTCGTGCTCTGATTACTGCTTCAATAGAGAAAAACTTTGTCCACATTTCAGTTTTACTTTTGCTTGCTAAGTCTTCAATAGCTTCAACGAAAGATATAATGAGAGCTTTCGGATCTTTATCGCATAGGAAGACAGGTTCATCAATTAAATTGGAGGAAATAGAGACAGAGATTGGTTCATGCTTTCCAATCCAAGTGGTTGTCTTTGTATCTTTTAATTGGTCGGAGGGTACACATATCGATTCAAAGTCAAAAATAGCCAAGTTCTTGAACAATTTTTGATCTTCGTTGTAGGAAATTCCAAATCCGTCAAGCTTATCAAATAAGGTCTCGCGCAATGCATACACACTCTTTGGGTAAATATGCTGTACTCTATCTTTACACGTTTTAACATGGCGGTTGAAATTTCCCGCTTTCTGAATGAACGTATCGCAACTGGGACAACGGAATCGTTTAAAGAATGTGTTTGTTGCATATGTGGTTGTTGTAACGTAATAAATTAATATTTTTCTCATACATTTCAATACTTCTCCTCGCAAGTTCACCAACAAAATCTCCATCTACAATGTCAATATCGTAAATAAATATTTTGTGCTTTATCGCATTTTCAACAAATACAAGAAGATCGATCGATACCCCTCTGAAATTGATTGCGTCTTGTCCAGATTCGTGGAGGAATGCACTAAACAAATTTTTTGCATTGATCTCAAGCTCCGATGATCCATATAAGTGAACAGCTATAGCTCGGAATAAGCAAAGATAATCTTTGTAAGTCTCACCATAGCCATTCGATACGAGACAATTCACATCTGGTCGTCTGAGTAACTGTTCAGGAAGAACAGCATCGATACATCCCATTGGAATGGATTTTAGGAGAGCGCAAAATATTGTTACATTTGTAGTCAGAGCAAATCGCCATTTTGTATTCTCCCGCTCCTGAGCACACGTCTCCACTAAATCCATCTTTTCAATCCTGTCCTGAAGAGAGACTAAGTCTCCTTTGGAACAGAGTAGATGAGATTTCTCGAAGAAAGTGTTGTTCTCGTGAGCGTAGAAGTATCGATACTCGTCCGTATCCACATTTCTTAATATAAATCCTAGAGCTAAGTTGACTTTGGCTGCACAGTTGAGTTTTTCGAATACTTCTTTCAACTTTTTATTAATTTCATGAGGATCGAGCTTGGACAGCTTGAAGTTGAACACTTGATGTCTTCCATTTTCCATCTCAGTATCGTCAAAAAAGTGCTGGCAAGCACTAAGTTCTTGTTGTAGCTGCTCGTTGTCCTTTTCCAGCTCCTCTGATTCTAGATTTTCCTTAAGCTTTTCACTCGATTTTGTTCCAACTTTTGTTGAAGTTCCATGCTTCCTCCTCTTGTGTTGTTGAAGAGAATAGAAACCCGGAAACTCCTCCAAGCATACAGTACACATAGTGCTTAGCTTTGTATCCTTAGGAGCGTGATGCTTAGCAATGTGGTAATTCATGTCTTCTTTCTTCTTTGTACTGAAATGTGGACATTTGGGACAAAATAGAGTCCCACTATCACAAGACTGCTTGTGTCTTGCCATATTCTTCTTCACCACCATTTTGTTGCACTTTGTGCATTTCACTGGGAGATTTCTATCGAGAGAAGGCATTGTTTTGGTACAAGATGAAACAAATTCGGGTATTGTGACGAGCAACTGATTGTGACAATAACAAAAGTGAGAATGAAAGAAATTATTTTTGTACAGTTAGGGAACGCAGCTATGACGCATCACTCCATATATGGAAATTTATCATTTCCATTTTAAGAAGCTTGTTGTCATAACCGAACATTCTAGAACATAATGAATAAACCAATCAGATTCTTCCATTTACAAATACCTTTAGTAATTAAGAACACTCTTTTTAAATATGTGAATTCATTCCTTGGAGTAAACTCAAAAATAGCAAAGCATTCTTATATATCTTCTTAATCATTTCTTTTACATTTTATATAAGTTTTCATATTTCATCCAGCCATAATCCAAAAACAGACTCACAACAAATTCAAACAAATTGTTCCAATCTTAACAAACTCTGTGATTCAAATTTGTGTCTATCCGCAATTGACAGAATTCGGTGCTTGCAAACAAATCTAGTCCTATTGAAAATTGAAATTAGCACATGAATGTGCTTTTACAACAATGTTAAAGATGTCGAAAACAAATATTCATCCATACTTCACGAACAAATATTTACTTTACAACTTAACGTTATTGTCTTGGAACCTCTCAACCAATCGAAATCCCGTGTTAAAGAAATTATTCTGAAGATTAACGATTTTATTTTGTGTAATTGTTTCTTAATTTTAATTTTCTTTTACATAAACAGAGTATTGCGTGAAATTTTGCTCATTTGCGAAAAATGTTAATCAAAAATCATTTACAGTTGTTGGAAAAAATATATAAGAGGAAAGAAGGAATTGCCGATGCTTACAAAGTTGACGAGATTGATGTTGATTCCTATTTTTTCTACAATTTCTTGGACATTTGCGTTCAGAATGAAAGAATAATCCGATTTAGTAAAGGATTCGAATATGCAACATTTTCCATTAAAAAATTCAAATATGATGATTATATAACGAAACAATCATTTGATTTATCGTCAGAGCTACACATTAACATGTACGAAATTTTATTTATTTTGAATTCTGTTCCCGAAATTTTAGAACAGTACAGAAATCTAGCACAAGCGAACTGTATTCCAATTCCTGACCCCATAGCAATCACTTCATCTGTACAAAGCGCGTTGTTTTTTCATTATTATACAGATTACAATTCTGAAGGAGTAAAAATTCGATTTGGAATTCGGCTCCCAAATATATATATACAAAAGTTCTGTTCCAAAAATGGAATACTTTCCGAGATTGATTTAAAATTTAACGAAGTTGAACAAATTTATCAGAGCTTAACATTTTTGGTAAATTATGTCACTTCGTTCCCAATGAGCTATTCTTATTTAGTAGGCAAGTAGTCGTATCATGTGATACATGTATTATTCAAAAACCATATTTGGTTTCTATTCACGCATTGATGTTCCTGCTTCGTATACGAGCATCATTTTATAACAACTTCTTCCATATTTGGATACATTAAATGATTTCCATTTCCTGTTTCGGTTACTAACGTCAGTTTTTCTACAAAATATTTCCTTCTTTGGTTACTTTGTTCTTATTGGACGGAATTCACTATAAATAGGAGCGACAAAGTTAGACTTCATCATTCTCTTTCATTTCCTCAAAATTAATTTCACCTCTGTTCCTCATCGTCCTGCTAACTATTCTTCAAAACTTTATACAATTGAGTTCCTACATTCACATTCTTCTTATCTACAGATCTTACTTCAGTTGTAACGTTTATCTGTTTCTAACTTAGATATTCTTTTTGTCCTACTATAAAGTGAAATTTGTTGTTGTGTTTACTGTGCAAAACAACAGTCTTCTGTACTCATTTTCCTTCACTGAGGAGACTGCTCGGATAAGTATTAAAGACTTATCAAACGGATTATATGAGACTGTAATGACTTTACCCATCACTGTGTGGCATATTATTGAACACCAGCGACAACAGTTCGACACCTATCATCAGGGTCAGGTTCCAATTACGGAGAATCAATTTGGAACTCAAGCGATGGGACACGAGGTTGCTGTTATTAGTGGGCACCACTATCCCCACGTTGCTGGGACAGAATTTCCACCTACCTACGCCGCTGGCAACATTCAATATACTTTCCCTTGGGAAGAAGGGCAAATTCCCAACTCTTGGTTCTCTAGCCCGGATGTAAATCAAGTTTTGAGTTCAGTGGAGGAGTCAGGGAATTTGCTTCAAACTGCGTCAAGCTTTGATGGGAGCGAGCTAAGTGTTGATACTAGCACTTGGACAGCAAATGAACAGCAGAACTTTGATCCGGCACAGTACTATGGTTCTACTGATATGTCGACTGCTCCATCAATGACATCACCTTCCATAGAGGATGGAACGGCGCACAATCCAATTTTGCTGACTGATGAAAATTCAACAACTTCAATCAGCGTTCAACCAACTGATCCTCCAGTAATATTTGAACGTTCTAGACCTTTTGGGAATGAGATTCAAAACTTACCAGAGTATGTTGTGAGAACTCTGTTTGAATAGATTCGAGTTGGTACAATTTTGCAGCTTCATTTGTAATCGTTCTTAACGGAAAAGTTGTATGTTGATTTATACATTTTCCTGGTGATGTATTTAAACATTCTTTATAATATAATTTTTCTCATGTGAGCTTTCTTTTCTAAACCAGTTCACAAGGATATAATCAAACAAAATTTTGAATTTTGAAACTTCGTTACAAAACTTGATATTTAACGGAAATAGCATTAGCAAAACTCGACATTTAACAAAAGTTTTTGATCAAAAATTTGATATTTAAGAAAAAAAACTGAGCAGAAATTTGATTTCTAAGAAAAAAACCTGTATGAAAACTCGATTTTTAAGTTGTTATAGAAAAGGAAAACTTGTCATTTTACAAATTAAAAATCTCTTCCTTTTATGCGTTAAATTATACCGTAAACTGGTGAAAATCAGGAAAAAATTTGCGCTTTATTGTATCCAATTGGAAACTGTTTTTTGATATTTAAACAAAAAGATTGAATAAAAACTCGACATTTAACAAAAATTTCGTTGAGAAAACTCGACTTTTATTAAAATAAATTGTTCCAAAACCCAACAGTTTACAAAAATTTTTGTGAGAAAACTCGACTTTTAAAAGAATAATTTGCTACAAAACTTGACATTTAACAGATTAGAGGTATAAATTTAAACATTTAAGAAAAAGATTGTAAAAAAAGAGAAATTGAATTTTCTTGATTTTTAAACCAAACATAAAACTGATACTATGTAAATAATTGTGATGCAATTACAAATTTATTACTTTCTAATTTCAAGATATAACAGAGAATTATCAATTAAGCCATGGCCGTCTAACAAACAGTCAACAATTTTTATCAATTCACCCTCATATTTTGAGTTTTTAAGAGATTGAATTCTGTCCAGAAAAGAAGATCCCATTGTTTGTGTGCTTACATTTCTTTGTTCAGCGCGCAGTAGATGTCTCTTGAACTTCTTTTTACTCAATCTTTTTTTAAACACGCTAGGTAACTTCTCAACATATTTGTTCTCATAATTGTGTTGTACTGCTCTGTCTAACTGAGTAAAGACAAGTCCCGATTCTTCCAAAATATTGCCAAAAAATTGATGTTTATATAATGTATATAAACAATCAACTGTCTGATATAAATAGGAGAGATCTTCCAGTTTTTGAAGCAAGTCTCCGATGGAGAAAGAAATGAGAACAATGTGATATCGACAGGTTTTCAGGGGCAGAAACTGTTGTGTGAAGCAACAACATATTCACTTGTAAGAATATATGGTCTATAATCTTTGACAGATACAGATATAAACAACGCCTTTTCACAGAATTTTTTGTAAAAGTGTGGTAAAACCTGACACATAACTGCTGCCATTCTGTAATATTATTTAGTTCTAAAGAAATTGATTTCCTTATTTGAACTTAAATTCCAAATAAGGAAACTAATTTATTTATTATAAATAAAACCAAATTCCAAATAAGGAAATCAACTTATAAATTATAAAGGAATTCAATTCCAAATGAGGAAACCAATGAAATTGTTATGTGCAATTTAAAATCTCATTTGAACTATGAATCAATTCAAGAAACAGCGGATTAATAAATTTCGATGTTTTACTTGTTCAAAATATTTTCGTCACTACTTCTCTCTAATGCAACACAGACGTGCTAAACACAAAGACTCTTTTTCTATAATGATTCAAAAGTTTTCTTTATTGAAAATTTCTGATTAGAAATCCTTTTAAGGAAGAATTCTAAATAGACACATTTTTCTCTTCCTTTTTAGGAAATTGTGCGAAAACAATGATGTAATTAGCATAAAAGGAAATTCTGCGTTGTAGAGGCCCTTTATTTTTTAAGCAAATCATTTAATCAACTTCTCGCAGCTTACTCAAGTTACGTAAATGTCTCTCTCCAAAGTATCTCCTTGTTACTCGAGCGCTCCATCAATGTTTACAGATTCACAACCTAAATTGGGTACTGATTCCGTCCCATTTTATATTGACTTTGGTTCTCATCCAAACAGATTTGGGAGGTTTACTGTGTCCCAAATATTTAGAAATGGACAAAATTACTCGGAACCAACTTTTCAAGTCTTTAAAAAAGATAAATGTGGAACATTTGAAAAGTACCAACAACTGAGAATTGGAGATTACGAATTCAAGAAATTTTGTCTTCTGAAGAACGATCTGCTGAATGGAGACTGGGAAATTCGGGAAAATCCAGCTCAATTTGAGAAGAACCCAAAAATGGAAGACTCTACGTTACCTTTATACAGTACGTTCAGGACAATCCAGCTTCAGTTTATGTCCAGATCCGACTATTTTGTCGCAAAGAGAGCAATGAGTTCAAGCAAGTGACTTACGTCAGCTATAAAATGGAAGAATTCAAGGAACTCATTGAAAATCTTAAAGACTTCTCTAATATTGAACAATGTACATTTCAATAATTACTGCTGCGCAATATTATGATGTTTTTTATATTGAATGATGAATATTTGGTGATTATATGTATTTGACTTTCAGTAAACATTTTTTCATTTGAAACTTTTTTCTTCTTAGAATGAGTTGGGATATTGGATGCTCTGGAAACATTTTCTTAAGTCTCAGAGATAAATCAAAAGTTTTTCACGTCAGGTTACATCACGAGCTTAAAAGGTATTCATATACAGTTCTTGAAGCGCAAAATTTTCCCAATTTGGATAATTTAGACGTAGAGTCCCAAATTTCTGAATTCAAGTGGGTTATTCATAATGGGCTGCGCAGAACAACTCTAACATATCGTTCTGACAAACAAGAAATTTACATTTCTCAACATCGCTGGAACGGATATCAGTGGAGTTTTCTTACAAAGATTGATTTGAAAAAAGAGGAGTATAAAAATCTAGTAGATCATCTACCAACACTTCTTTCCTATATAGAAAATTACAAAAAGACTTGCGTTATTTTGGACGAAACAACTCAGAGTTAATGAATATTGTTACTCTGGTAAACATTTTCAATTGTTACGGAAGCATACTTTCATTGTTCCCTAAGAACGAAAAACGTAAAAACTGTTTTCTCGCAGCGTGTAAAATTTGGGACCGAAATGTCGATTTGGACGAAATTGATCAAAAGTTTCCTCACGGAGGAAGAATTGGATATGGAAACTCTCTTTTGGACTTTTTCTTAGCTAGATCAAAAATTTTTCGTCTACATGCAATTTTACATGATTCTGCCGGAGCTGTGAAAACAACAACAGACGAAGGACCAGGTTATTGTTACATGCTGCCGCAATTACCCAGCTCCTGTCTTCTAGGTCATATAACTGGATTATTTTTTTGTCTCTACATCAAAGTTTGTCATCCTCATATTTTTAAAATACTAGATTGTTAATCATTTGTCAATTATCTCAGCTAAAAAGAGGATGACTCTCGTTGTGTTTGATATTGAGTGCTTGGAGGGAACAGTTGTCAAGGAGCTGGGAATTTTCAAGGACGGAATTGTGTTAGGATATACATTCCTCCCACCGAATGACTACAAGCCAACATTTCAAGCAAAGTGGAACACAAAGAATTTACATGGAATAAACTGGAATAATGGAAAAGTTGATTACTCAGATCTTCCAACCATAATTCATCAACATTGTTCTCCTACAACCGAATACTTTGCCAAAGGATTGGAGAAATGTAAAATCCTATCCAATTATTTGTGTAAGGATGTGGAAAATTTGGACAATTTTGGATGTCCAAAAGCCTCTAAGTTGATTTCCAACGAAGATACAATCTGGGAATGTAGTAACTACCCCTACCGACACAAGAAAACATTGCACTGTGCAGAGAAGAAAGCTTATGCTTATTGAACTTGGGTTCTTAATTTTTTTGACAAAATTTAATATTTGTAAAAATTTTTATATACTTTGATTGTAATGTATCATTTTGTCTTTTAATTAGTTTTTAAAATCATTTTTTTCGCCTACAAAACATAGAAAAGTTGCTTCAAAAATGAGAAAGTTGAACAAATTTTGTCCTAGCGTTACACAGTTATTCTTCATTTCAATTCTGTCGTTTTTCTTAATTTTGAATTTATTCTCCTTTTTTATGCTTTCTGTTATTAATTCCTGTGAAGAGACAGTGTTTTGGCTGTCGCTGTTGTTTGTTTCTTTTTTATGTTTAGAAGCTTATCTCATTTTTTAATTTATTTACATCACAATTCAGTTGAAACATTTTCTCTATCGTCTCAATGATTACGTTTGAATGACTGAGCATACAGATAAAGGATTAAATTTGGGTAATTTTGTCTTTGATGATAATAATCAGGAACGACAATCATGGAAATGTTTTGGACAGACTTGTAATAGGTCTCTAGTCGTTTTTCTGTCCCAATTTTTTGTTATACTTGTAATTCTGGTCTGTTGTATAGTACGAATAACCTTGGCTACAACGTGTGAAGAAACAACAGTTTGGATTGCAATCCTTTCTAGTACAGTTGGTTATATTTTACCTTCACCTAAATTATGAACAAGATATTTTCCACAAAAGAACGAATTTTTATTTCATTGGTTGGTCCAAGCGGATCTGGGAAATCTCATCTTATACATGAATGGTTAACAATTGGAACTTTTCAACCAGAGTTCGACAAAATTTACTACTTCTATCAACATTATCAATCTCTTTATGGTTTAATGTCTAAAGATGTTAAAAATATTGAGTTCATAGAAGGAGTTGACTTTGAGTTTATTCAAAACCTCCCAAATAACGGAACAAAGTATCTGTTAATTTTTGACGACTCTTGTGAGGAGATTTCCAGCTCTAAAGATTTCGTTAAAATTGCAACAGCTGGAAGACATAAAGGACTCAGCACAATATACATCAAGCACAATTTATTTCATCAGAGTAGATTAGGAAGAGATATAGAGTTACAAAATACTCATATCGTCTTGTTCAAATCTCCTAGAGATGTACTGCAAATAAACACTCTGAGCCAACAGTTGGGATTAGGTTCACAATTAAAAGATTGGTATACCAAAGCAACTTCTATTCCTTATGGTCATTTACTTATTGATTTAAATCCCAAAACAGTCGACTCTCTTCGATTTTGTACAAATAGTGGATCGATTTCTTCAATTTTTTTCCTTCCACAACATAAACAGCAGACCACATTTTTGAGTGATGAGCACCTAACATCTCTCTACTCTGACAACGTTCCAAAGTTATTCCCGGAACTTCAAAAGAACTTACCTAAAAAATTGTCCGAAAGAATTTATTCAGTTCCTAAACGAGTGCATCGTAAACATGCTCAGAGGAGAACTGCAAGATATTCAAAAACGAGACGTAAAAAAGTATCAAGACGAAATTCATCAGCTTATTCTAAAAAGAACTGGAATAAATAAAAGGAGAGCAATTTTAAGTTCAAGGAAAGGAATAGAACTTATATCAATTCTAACTCCGTCTATCATTAACCGTCTTTCTTGAAATGGAACAGTTTGTTTTGATTCCTCAACAGCTTTACGAACAAAAATTCAAATTACATGTGTATAAATTGGACGAGAGTGAGGAAAAAGTTAACTTCGTTCCACAAAATTTAGATTCTCTTCACAAGGACATCACCACTAACACAAAATCATTCAAAAACGAGTCAGTTGTAGATCAAATACTCAAATGTCCTCGAATCAAGCTGTCCATCAGTGACTCCATTTTACTGGATGGAAGAGATACAAATGTAGCATTTACCGATTTTATTTACGCATTGAAGAGAAAAAATATTGCATTTTCTGATATATATTACACAATACTTGATGCTACAGGGATAAGTCCGAGCAAAATTGTAAACAAGGATGCCAAAAGCAAAGACAGAGGGAGTTGGATCCCTTTCAAAATCTGAAAAAGCGAAACTTCAACGATTATACAAAGAAGGAAAAGCTGCATTTGGGTCGGTTAGAAATCTTCAAAAAGCGAGCGGTTTATCAAGAGGCAAGGTTATTTCCTTTCTCCGCACTAAAAATTCCTATACAAAATACCGTCAAGCAAATCGACATTTTAGACGATTACCTGCATTTGCAAAGCGGATAAACGAAATTTGGTGTCTTGATTTAGCTTTTATGGACAAATTGTCAGAGTTTAATAACGGAGTAAAGTATCTATTAATCTGCATTGATGTATTTTCTCGTTTTGTCCGTGTTCAACCAATGAAATCAAAGTATTCTACAGATGCTGTAGCAGCTTTCAAAAAAATGCTACGAAAAAACAATATCCCACAAAAAGTATGGGTTGATCAAGGAACAGAGTTTGGTGGCGAATTTCGGAAATTTTGTGGAGAAAAGAAAATTAAAATTTATTCAACGAGAAATGAAACAAAAGCTGCCGTAGCTGAGAGAGCTATCAGATCTTTGAAAAACATTATTTATCGCTTCATGGAAGAAAACGGGCATAAGTACCTTCTAAAAATGGGATCTTTCCTAAATACAATGAACAGTAGAGTAAATAGATCTACAGGTAAAGCTCCAAAAGAGGTAAAAAACAAAGACTTTTTATCAATTTTTTACAAAAATCCGATCAGACAATACAAAAAACCTCGGTTTAAAGTAGGGGATAAAGTACGAACTTCGAAATACGATATTCCTTTTAGAAAAGGATACAAGTCACAGTTCACGAGTGAAATCTTTGAAATTGTTAAGATTGCTACGTACAAACCTCCAACATACAACCTCAAGGGAGAGCAGGGTGATGAAATACTAGGAAAATTTTATGAACAAGAGCTCTCAAAGTGTATCATTTAGTGATGAACTCTTTTACGATAGAGCTGGTTTCCGACGCATCCTTTGATTATTATCCAAATAATACATTGAGTTCGTTTACCAATTTCCTTCCCGAACAGATTAACCTTGAAGGAGAATGGGAGGTGGCAATAACCGAACTATCATATCCATCTTTGTACCAGAATATTACAGATGGAAAATTTTTCTATCTAGATGCTGCAACTCCAGATACAAAACCTTCCGATTATTATACAATTGATGCAGGACTATATCCATCAATATCTGATATTGTGAACGAAATGAACAAACAAATTCAGGAAAGAGAAAAGTATGAGAAAACCACAATCAAATTAAAAGTCAACAGAATTACACAGAGAATATCCCTAAGCCTTCCTAATGAAAACTCGTTACTAGTTATCTTCAGTACTGATCTCTTTCACGTATTTGGGTGTGAGGAAGCTGTTTACGGAATGGGTGTAATTATGAGTGGTGCTGGACCACATTTTCCTAAATTTCCCTATGATATTGTTCGAATTCATACTCTCATGATATACAGCGATATTGTTGAATACAATATTGTAGGTGATACAAAAGCCGCGCTTTTGAGATGTATTCCGTTTATTTCTAAAATTAAGAATGGAGACATAATATCTACTGGACAATATATGAATTATCAAAACTTCCCAAATCTACAATTTAAAAAATTCTTAAAAATTCTTTCCACAGCATTAAACTTGAGCTCCGCGACTCATACGGTGAAAAAGTTCCCTTTAATTCAGTAGGTGTAACAAGAGCTGTATTGATGTTCAGAAGAGCTTCAGACAATCATTTTTAAAATTAAGTTTACAAAAAATGGTTGCAGACAGTGATTTACCGTATTTTCGTGGTTATTCAAGACAAAGGGGAAGAGGATTTGGAGCTTTAGCACAAACAATTGGGAGAACTGCAATTCCTTTTTTGAGACGATATGTTGTACCAGCAGCTAAAAGAGTTGGTGCTGACTTGATTGAATTAGCTGCGCCAGAAATCGGAAATGTATTAGCTGGATGGAAAAAGTTCAAATCTGCAGCCACAGGTGTTGGAAAGAAAACTTTACGTAAACAACTAGGAGGAGGAAAACCTAGAAAACGACGTATTATTCGAAAACGCTCGCCAAAAATCAGTCGACGTCGTCGAACTAGGAGGGATATTTTTACCAAACTAAAATGAATACCAGATCAACAAATGACAGTAATTTCCGTTATGGACACTTTACAAATTCTTGCTTGGAGATTTTTGACAAAATTCCGGTTTTGGAACCAATTGAATCATCCCATATTCAAGAAGTTTATCCCAGCACTTCATTGGATGAAAGCAGCATTGAATTTGAATTTGAAACAGATAGAAGTATTTATCTCGATATGAGAGATATTCATTTACAAATTAAAGTTGGATTATAAAAGGGAAGATTATTTGACGATTTCATGAAAAAAGAGGAGCATGGAAAACCAGATATGGGTATGACTTTCACTGATGATGATTTACAATATTTGACTCATGTCAACAACTTGTTACACTCTCTTTTCTCCAACTGCGAAGTGTATTTAAACAATCAACAAGTGTACAACTCTAACGGACTCTATGGCCACAAAGCTCTGATATCCAATGAATTCAATGCTTCTACAATGAATAATGAAGGAATTTTGGCTTGTCATGGATACGAATTTGAGAAAGATCCTAGTGATTATGAAAAAAGTCCGTTCATAGATAGGGAAGAAGAGCTTTTGTTGAAAGATGGGGTTACCTTATATGGTAAACTTGCAATCGACTTATTTCAATGTGAAAAATTATTACTTCCAAATACAAAAATTAGACTCAAATTGATTCGAGCGAGACCAAATTTTTACATGATTTCCTACAATCCACATGTTTCCCTTAGAGTTCTTGACTGTTCACTTTTTACGAGACGTGTTGTCGTTAATGAGGTCTATCACCAGACAATCAAGTATCAACTAACACATCAACCAGCTTGCTATAATTTTATGGAGACAATTGCGCGAACATTTATTATTCCTTCTGGACAAAATCAATTTATTCAGGAAAATGTTTTCAATAATGCCCCAATCAGACGAATTGCAATAGCAATGAACACTAATTCAGCATTCACCGGACATTTTCAAGAAAATCCTTTTCATTATCGAAAGTTTGGACTGCGGGAGCTGAGAATTGTTCGAGGGGGGAGAGCTGTTGTCTCAATTGATACAACCAACAATTGTAGAGCTTATGTTACAACAATGAAGGCAATGAACTTCAACGAAGAAATTCCTGCGTTACCGAATGATTTCTTCACAGATCATTATGTGCTTGTATTCGATCTCACATCACTCCAAGATGCTGGTGAAAATGTTCATTATCCTGAACTCAGTGGGGAAAGTCTTCGTTTAGAAATGTTCTTTGAACGTCCGCTAACCAATGTTACCGAGTTAATTGTTCTCGGAGAACGAATCTCAACAGTTAAAATTGATCAGTTTGGAACAGTTGCTAAGAATGTCTGAAGTACTCTGCATTAATCAAGATTTTTTAATTTTCTTCTCAATTTTTTATGGTTTTTATATTATTGCCTTCTGCGTTGGAACATTTGTTGGATATGTACTTTCATCGCCCAGTTGCAACCCTTTCCACACTATAATATCAAGATAGGGAATGGATGAAAATTGGGGTAGACCTACTCCAAACTTATATGTATACCTTATTTGTGCAGTATTCCTGGGACTTTTAATCATCATTATTATCTTTCATCCCGATGTCACAGGTAATAGTGAAGACAGAGTAAGTAAATCTACAGGAGATCTGATACGTAAAATTCCCCAATCTAAAGATTGTTGCTTTATTGAAAAGAACGAATCATTTCAACTTGATTGTAATGTGAGAAATCCCTGTTCAAACGGAGCTTGCGAATTGAAACAGAAGATTATTTGTCATGGATAATCAATCTCTTCAACAAATTATTGAACGCATTCCTGAGCTAAAATTCAAATACATTGGATCGTTTCCAGCAGATTTCATTCCAAATTTACCCAAATTCGGCTTTGCAATCATTAACACTGCTTCGAGTAAAGAAGTCGGTGAACATTGGATATTGATTGCTCGACTCAACAGAAGTTACTATTATGCGGATTCTCTGGCTCGATCAGTAACACATTACAAATTTTTAGGTAAAAAGTACCAAAAAATAATACATCGACCACTTCAGAAGATGCAAAATTTGTGTGGATTCTACAGTCGATAGTATATGTTTCTCGTAACTGTTTCTCGTGAGTTTTCTAAACTTTTTTTATCGAACTTTATTAAACACTCGGCTAAGTGTACCTTGATGTTCATTGAAATTTATACAATTTATTGTAAATGATTGAGTAATTTTGTATTTTGATGCTCATAATTTTTACAGTGTCTGTCATTTTATACTATTTTAATTCATTTTTTTCTTTTATTTAACATCTTTTTTCAAATAATGTACAAAAAATAATGCATATATGCATGTAATTAGCAAGATGGCGCAGTGGGAGCGCGCGGGGCCCATAACCCCGAGGACGGTAGATCAAAACTACTTCTTGCTATCTTGACTTTTTCCAATTAATGAGCGCGCAAAAGACATTTGTTACACAATTGATTCAAACAATTAGGGGAACAATCTTTGCAATTGACCTAAAATTTGTAAACAAAAATTCAACATGTCAAATAATTACCCCTCAGATAACTAGGGTAATTGAAAACCCCCACCAATTAATTTCACAATTTAATAACATAAAAGTTGTAAACAAAATTCAACCTGTCACATAATTACCCCTCACATAATTACAGCAATTAATTACCCACGCCAATTCTATTGTTCTCAAGTAAACACTTAATAACTACACAAACATTGATTTTTTCCCCTCAAAATTTCAGCCTGTCAGGAGCGTCTCCGAACCTGATTGGCTGAATTTCAGCCAATCAGGAGCGTCTCCGAACCTACCCCCCACATTTGCACCGACTATACTACTCTTAATACATGGCAGCGGCTATTACTTATCTTAATACATGTCGGCGGCTATTACTAATCTCAATACATGTCGGCGGCTATTACTAATCTTAATACATGTCGGCGGCTATTACTAATCTTAATACATGTCGGCGGCTATTACTAATCTTAATACATGTCGGCGGCTATTACTAATCTCAATACATGTCGGCGGCTATTACTAATCTTAATACATGTCGGCGCGTATAACTAATTTTAATACATGTCGCCGGCTATAACTAATCTTAATACATGGCGGCTAAACCCAATCTTAATACATTAACGCCGCTATACCTAATCTTAATACATGCTAATTCATTCCCTATCTTAATACGTTAGGGAGGACCCAAATCCCGAAAAATACGCTATACCCTATCTTAATACATGGGGGACCTAACCCCCCCGGGGAGTGTAGCTCACTATATTACTACTTATATATACATTTATATGTAAACATATTAATAAGTTTTTATATATATATATATATATATATATATATATATATATATATATAAATGTATATATGTATATATATATATATATATATATATATATATATATATATATATAATATACAAAAATTTTCATTGTCAGCCCTGAGGACGTGTTTTATTTGGGGAAGAGTATTGGAAAAAGAAAAAAATTGCAATCTCAATCCTTGTAAATAGAGTAGTAACAATACATATATTGTAAAGGGGGTGGCATCATCATAATGAAAAGGGATGTTTAGGGGGGGAAGAGGGGGGTCAACAATCTGGGGTTGGGGCAGAAGCAGGACACAGAAAATCCTTTTTTCGTTAATTTATCTAACCCTCCCCCCAAATTCCACTGTACAATTATATGTTATATCAATGACTGAAAATTCGCTTTCAATATAGCAAATTTAGTTAAAAACGCTGTTCTTGGGAAAGGTCGATTATGCTGTTTTCCTGAAACCTTGATGTTTTTTGAATAACCAGGAACAGTTGCCATCGTCATTTTGAGGTAAGTAGGCATTTTAATGAACCGAGGATAGATAAATAAAACTTTACACATTACAAAAATTTAATATTTAATGCAAAACTTCGGTGATTCAAAAGTTCCTTTTTTACCGAGACTCGGTTGCAGACTTTTTTCAATCATCATCTAGAGTGCAACAATAAATTAAAACGTTTAGAAAAAACGTTCTTTCATCTTATTTTTTTATTATGGCCTTATTGCAGTCCGCTTTTGTGCAGGTTGAACTGAAAACAGTATTTGTTTTCAAATTAGGGCTTCTCATTTACCAAATTAATTTATAACACTAAAAAAAGTACCATTGTTGAAAGAAACTGGAGACTTCTTGAAAAATATTCACTCATTTACCCATAGGTATAATTAGATTTTTGAAACAAAGAAGCAACAATTTAAGAACTCAAATCAGCATAAAATTGAAGCAAACAGTTTTCTCGATG
>NW_027450178.1:1235-41976 GCF_964194025.1 Convolutriloba macropyga | reverse complement strand
ATTGGGTGGCCCGTTTTGTTGTCAGTTCTGGTTCAGCGTCTGTTGTGTATGCTGCTCTTCGTGACTCTGAGTCTGCTAATTGATTTCCGGGGACGTCTGCGTGTCCCTTGGCGCGAAATAATACCGCTCCTCTTTTTCATCCTGGTACAGAGAGATTGGTTGTTGGATCAGATTACAGCGCGGATCTCGGGTTCTGGGTACCACAGTAACCACATGACGGCGGCAAGAACTGCTGCTTCTTCTTCACTGAATGGAGAGATAAAAATCCTTTCTTCCGAGCCCAGCTTTGCTATCACTTCTGGTGCACTTTGATCTCCTCTCAATATAACAGTTTTGTATCCTCCTTTTTGGTTGCCTTGGAAGCTGAGTCGTCTGTGTATATGTATACGTCTTCCAGGTTCTTGAGAATTTCCGTGGAAGTTGCTTTGGAGCTTTTGGTGCAGCGGTTGCCCACAATGGTGTCTGTGACAGTCCATGATGTTCGTGTGTCCCACGGTGGTCGCTCTAATTCAGGCTGCTGGCTGTTGTCTTTCCAGAGGTCGTCAGGAAGATTTGACTGCAGTTTTTGCGTCGTGGAATTCCAGCTTCGAAGTTTAATTCTCCGCGTAACAGACGAACTTAGTGTCGTTGCTCTCAGTTTCTCGTGTGAGAGGCGGAAGGCATTCTGCTGCGAGGTGCCTCAAAGCCTTTTGATATGGGTTCCGTAGCTAGGAAATAAGGAGATAAGTAATTATGTAATTAATAGCCTTGACAGGTCGGAAAATTCACCGTAGTTCTCTTACATAATTTTGCTCTGATTGCTTTGAATTTACAGACATAAATTCAACACATTCAACGCGAAATTATGTAAAAAATATGCGGTGAATATTCCGACTTGTCAACGCTAGTTACCAGTTATCTTACATAATTTTGCAACGATTTTAGCGTAGATCTTACAAATTTACATTTAGCGTAAATCTTACATAAATTCAACGCATTCACCTCACTCATTCCATCATCCAACTGCGTTGCGTTGAATTTAGCGTAGATCTCATATAAATTTGCGGTGAGTAGAAAAAACTATTCACTCTACGGTTTCGTAGAAACTGAGCAAAAAATTGATAATAACTACTGATTTTAAGGTCAAGGGAGCACTACTTAGAAACAAAAGCAGAACTATATACAAAAAACAACAAAAATGAGAACTCTGACAAGGCACAAAAATGTTCTTGAGAAGAATGGCATCGGAGTTATTGAAACGTTGGGCTGATATATTATAGTTATTTAAGAGTTAATAAAATTCAGCGTTGAAAATTTATGCAACATCCTTTCTTTAAACAGAAACAAATTGAAAAACGTTACAACAACTGATAACAAGATTCGAAATTTCGCCGAAATTATCAAAAACCACAAAGTAATTTGTTTTGAAATCTAAGTAAAAATTTGGCTAAAATGAATTGCAATTGAAGGTCAAATTTTCCAGCAGAAGAAGGACATCCGTATTCTGCGAGGCTTAGAGCCGAATCAAATGAACAACAAATAAGGGAAAAATTAAAAATTAATTATAAGTTATTTAAATTAAATATTGTCCAGGTCATAAATGATATCAACTGACTATACCAAAAGTTTTCGATAAATCTTCAGTAGGAAGTAAAATGAAACTGACACAAAGAAAATCAAAAGAAGCGACACAAAAAAAATACAAATTTGATGAAAAGAAAAAAGGTATAAAACAAATGGCAAGCAACAAAAAAAATTTTGAAAAAATTAGCTAATAGAAATCTAAAAACCTAAAACAACTATCATGAAATAATCTTGTGACAAAACCACGAACATTAATGACAAAACCAGCAAACTCCAACATACCTGAATATTTTTTTTAAAAAAGTTAGAGTCCGAAACTCTACAGAAACGAAAAAAGAAAGCAATGTATTCTTCTTCAGAAAACTGAGGAGACTAGTAACTAATGATGCTAAGCGACTGATAATTCGCCGGTACTTTTTGAAAACAGGTAACTTATAAGTTATTAAAAAAACAAACGCTATAAGCTAAATGAGCAGAGAAATTTCACCAGTAGAAATTCATTGATATTTGCATTATTGATGCCATGAGACGAGACAAAAACACGACAATTGATGTGTGTTAAACTAAAATAAAACCGAATAACGTCGGAGGAATTGCTCTCGGACGATTAGTGGGAGCTGTAATCAATTGTAGCCTGCTTCAGTCGAGCAGGGAACAAAGTTCATTACGGGTCTTGAAATGACGTAACTAGAGAATTTTATATACTAGTATAAGCACTAAAGAAACTTAGGGTTTAAAAGTTACATCAATTTCTGCGCAATTTTCAATTGACTTTTAGCAGAGAACTACCGACGCTTGAGGTCAGCTGTGAAACTTGTGAATGAAAGAGAAAAATAGATCACACAAAATGAAAAAGTCAAAGACGCAAAAAGGCCTCGTAAATTAAAAACGGTCAAGCAAAAATTATGAACAGAAAGCACCAACACGTATACAAAAATTGCTTCAAGTTGTTTGAAAGAAATAAGAAATTCAAAAATAAATTTCAAATGAAAAAATGCAATGTCAAACAAACTTTTAGCTGCGCATTGAAAAGTTATGCAAATTTTTAAATGCAGCATGAGCATTTGGGGAACAATACCATGAAGAAAAAATTGAAATTAGTGCCGTTGAAAAAAATTCTGAAAAAAGGAAACGTTTGTTCTAATATCAGTTTCTCACTCCTCTTTTAAACCAGTTTAAAAAATTTTACGCCCGGGAACAATTAGTATTTCACTTCTTTTCTTTTCCGGGATTGATTAAAGCCACTTGTCTAAATGTGACTTCACATTTGCATTAATAGGTCAAAAAAATGTGCACCGCTTTTTGAAAAAGACAGCGTAATTGTAAAGACATTGTAAACTAGATACGTCAGTAACAGACGTTGAGACGCTAACGGTTGCTATGCTATTGGAAATACAATTTCTGTTATATATTGTTTATTTAGTTTTGAGAAGAGATAGTAGAGATCCGATCAATTAAATTTCGCGAAATTTTTTATAGGAAATCATTGGAAGAGTAACCTAATTAAGATATTTTATAATCTATCGAGAACTCTATAATGTTTTTATTGCTCAACGCTGTTGCTAAAATTTCCCCTAGTCGAGATCTAGGTTTTATGAAAAGACCACGCAAAATTTATAGCGGGGTGGCGATATTGACTCAAATTGCACTGTCGAACGCACTCATAGATTCATTGGAATGATAATCAGATCACGCATGCCTTAGAAATCACGAAAAAGTTCTTTATCTATGAGTTCGGCTATCCGGCTTCAAATTTGTTCGACGCCATAGCAACGCAAGCTGAGGTGTACGCTCGAAAATGTCCAGATCAGACCATCTCGAACGCACACTTTACCATTTTGCGCTCGAAATTACAGGGCAATTTTGAGCACAGCATCTCACTTTTTGTCTGATTAGATGTAGATTTGAAGGCGCTTAAGTCTGAACAAAACCGATTTCGAGCGCGCTTGAGTCTGATTGTAAACAGCTTCAAGCGAAACTGGGTCTGATCATAATTGGCTCGAATGCAACTGGGTCTGGAAATAACTAGTTCAAGCGCAAAACAGTCAATAATCCTGCGCTTGAAGCCCTAAGATTAGAGAGCATTTCGAGCGCGACTGAGTCTGATCAGAAACTATTCGGATCGCAAGTGTTTCCTATCAGAGGTACATTTGAGCGCAAGTGGGTCTGATCAGGAAGGCAGATCCGTTCGAGCGCACAGAAAGTGTCGAGCGCGCATGAGTTTGATCAGAGACGACTTTGAACGCACTTCCAGCGCACAAAAACTGACGAGTACATTTGAGTCCGATCAAGGGCTCTTTCGTTCTGGGAGGGTCTGATTAGGACGATTTCGATCGCACACCTCAGGCTGGGAGTAGATCAATTTGGTGCAAAAAGATATATATCTTATATATTCTGTTGAAATGCTTATATATTCTGTTGATATAGAACGCTTATATTCTGTTGAAAAGGATAACTTAAGCCGAAATTAAATTGTTTCATCAAAATCAAAAAGCTTTCAATTGAGCTACTTCTTTGTAATGCTGAATTTAAACCCGGACCCTAATGTCATTATATATCAGTACTGATTCATGAAATTACTTGCCATAGCAAAACAAAGATGAGGTACTGAATCATGAGGTTCTACCGCGAAAAGTCTCAGGTATGTCGTGATAATAGTACTGCTCAGAGTAAAATGGCAGAATTCATGATTCAGGGCTGCAATGTTCTGAGAATCAAATGCGGGTTTTTTCTACAAAAAATTCTCCAGTCTGTTGAATTAGTCGTTCGAGCGTTTGCATTAATGACCTAAAGGTACATCTTCACGTGATCAGACTAAAGAGTTTGACTGGGTCTGGCATTGCTTGTCAAGTACTTGGGCTCATTGTAAATGTTGTTCCTCGTTACAAAGTCTCCGAACAATGACTTCCTCACTGGTGCTAAATGGAGCCCGGAAGACTTGACTGCGTGGGTTTGTTGGCGTCGGATTATTGACATGATCACAAACAACACAATTCCAATCCAAAATAGACCACTTGATACTGAGTGAAAAGTGTGGTTGGTTGCTTCCTCTATTTCTGCTTAAGAAATATGAAGTTCTGAATTATATATATCGCAGTGGTACCATTAAATTATGTATCCCATGCATTCATTAATTACCGCGGAACTAAAGACCACGACAGCTCGAGCTCGAGGTTTCAGCTCAATTTAAGCGCATTTTTTGAATAATTTCAGCGCATTTTTGTATAATTTTGAAGAAATTATTTAAAAATGCGCTAAGAGAGATGAGAATTGGCGTTTTCTCACCTCATTTCTTACATAAAGCCATCCGCACACTAGGCAGATTTCTTGTGCAACTCCAGCGACTGTTTAGTCAAGTTATTTCATACCCGTACCTAACTCTAAGTCGAATTGAGTAATGAGTCAGAGTGCAATTCAGGTCACATTTTGCACTGAATTTGTCTGATTCAGAGCTAAATTCAGTGATTCATTGTGAATTATTTTCTGATTCAGAAGAATACAGAACATTTTCTCTGAAATTTGGTCTGATTCAGAGAAATTCAGAAATCACTTCACAGTTGGTTCTGAAATCCTTCTGAATAAGTATTGAAACCAGAAAATGCTCTGAAATTGTTCTGAGTCAGTACTGATTGTCACTGAACTTTGGGTACGGGTAATCATTCGTTTTGTTCATTCTCTAGAAAGCGCGAAGACCAAGGGCCAGTGAAATCGAGTCGTTCAACAAGAAAGAGAAATGGAGTATAATAAAAAATATCGTTCGTAAATTGACCAAAAACACAAGCAATTGCGTATGTGCTTAAAAAGTGTACGCGATATGAAGTTTTTATCAATAAGCCTGCCTTCGACACAAATAGTGCACCCCGGGGGTAGTTTTCACCCCTATTTCACCCCTAATTAGCGGGGATTAGGGTGTAATACGTTTTCCACTCTATTTATCCGGGAAAACAGTGTAAAAGTGTAATTTCAAAAAATTACAATGCTATTACACTCTTCTGTCCACTCCTTTTACACTCTTAAAAAGAGTTTAATTAAGGGTGGAATGATAAAAGAATACATCAATGCTATAAAAACCGTTTTGTTATAGCAACGTATTTTAATTCGGAGTGAAAGCAATTGAAATTCGGAAATGTCAGGAAAAGGAAAGTGAAAAAGTCACTTGAGAAGTCAAAAATTTTACAAGAAGAAATCAAAAAGGCCAAGCAAAAAATCTGCATACATATTACACACAGGTTTACAATAATTTCTTCTCTTTCGAGAGCAATTAAAAACACAGAAATTGGCAAAAAATCATAAATGAGCATAATTGTTTAATCGAAATCTTTCTATTCAGTCTTTATGTCTTCTATTCACATTTTTTTATAATCGCTCTTTATGTCTCACTGACATTCACGAGAAAATTGTTGCAACCCGGGGGAATTTTTAAACCTATTTCACCTCTAATTAGCGGAAGTTAGGGTGTAATCCGTTTTCCACTCTTATTTATCCGGGAAAACAGTGTAAAAGTGTAATTTGAAAAAATTACAATGCTATTACACTCTTCTGTCCACTCTTTTTACACTTTAAAAAGAGTTTAATTAAGGGTGGAATGATAAAAGAATACACCCTTTTTTCCACCTTTATGAAAAGAATGAATTATTTTTACACTCTTACACCCTTTTTATTGAGAAAATGTAATTTAAAGTGGAATAAAAAAAATTACACTCATTTTTCCACCGTTATGGTCCATATGATTTCCTTTTACACTCTTACACCCATGTTATTGAGAGAGTGAAATTAGTAGAATTAAAGGAGGATTGGTAAAAAATTACATTCCTTTTTCCACCGTTATCTCTTGTATCATATTTTTTAATACACTTACTTCCCCTCGCGTGAAATTTTTTTCACTCTTCCACCATTGTTGTTTCTTTATTTTAGTGAAAACATGATTCGTATGTTTTCGTATGCGAATATAAGTATGCATCTTTGTATGTGTTTGTACGTGTGTTTGTTTGTGTTGTGCTTCTGTGTATAAGTGAGTATATGTGTGTAAACGGGTGTATAAGTGTGTGTCTCTCTGTGTGTGTGTTTGTGTGTAATTGACAGTGGTAGAGTGTTAAAAAACTTGAAGATATAACATTAGGAGTGTAATAATCATTTAAAGGTGTATTATGAGGAGTGTAAAAGAAAATTGAAAGTGTAATTATTATTAAAATTTACAAACTTATTATTTAAAATTTTATTCTCACAATTACACTCTTACACCACTAATTAAGCAAAAAAGAGGGGGTAGTTTTTTTTTATGTTTGCACTCCTTACACTCTTTTCCCCGTTATTTTTGCAGAAAAGCTACCACGGAACGGAACGTTACAATTAAAACAAATTTTGTTGGGCGTGTAAAAAAACTGAATATGAGAAAGCATCGCATATTATGCAATTCGCAGTCAAAAACAACCCACCTTGAGATGTCAGCGTCACTTCAGCGCATTGTAAGCTCTGATATTTACGGAAATTCTGTAAATGCAAAAAAAACTTTAATATTTTGACGCATTTTCAGCACATTTCTTGCAAAAATTTTAGCAGTCTTTTCCCATGCAATTTTTACAAAATTTCAACACAATTGCATCGCACTCTCGCAATTATAACAGAATTATTGCCTCAGATGGCCCATCTCCTTTTAAATTTTTGGCGCAATTCTTAAAAAATTTCAGCGCACATCTTGACAAAAATTTCAGAAAGTTTCTTGTCCCCGGTATATAATGATTCCAACGGTAACATACAAAATAACAGTCAGTTCTTCAGTGACGAAAAAAACGAGCACCAAATTACAAAAAAAATCACTTAAACATCAAATATATGAACCAACAAGAGCCACCACCTGAATGCAAGTAAAATTTCGATGCCAACACAAAGCTCACGACTTCTTTATAATTACAAACATTTGTGGGATTTTATTTCTATTCAGAATGCCGAAAGGAAGTCCAATTTTAAAAAAAATTGTCTCGCTAGGGACTTAGAAAGGATAACTCAAAGCTCTTCAAAAGTATGGTGGGCACCATAATGTAAAACATATATCGACTAACGTCGGAAAATTGCCCTCGAATGAAAGGCGGGGAAATTTAATGACGGGCTGTAGCCCAGATAAATTTTATTTATGGGTGCAAGAATATCAGACTAAGGCGGGGTGCGAATCCCGACCTTCTGAATCCCATTCCGTGTCCTCGGCAGAGGCATTACCCACTTTCCTATCGTGGCCTTGTCAACAATGCTATAAAAACCGTTTTGTTATAGCAACGTATTTTAATTCGGAGTGAAAGCAATTGAAATTCGGAAATGTCAAGAAAAAGAAAGTGAAAAAGTCACTTGAGAAGTCAAAGATCTTACAACAAGAAATCAAAAAAGCCAAGTAAAAAATCTGCATACATAATACACACAGGTTTACAATGATCTCTTCTCTTTCGAGAGCAAATAAAAACACAGAAAATTGCAAAAAATCATAAATGAGCATAATTGTTTAATCAAAATTTTTCTATTCAGTCTTTATGTCTTTTATTCACATTTTTTATAATCACTCTTTATGTCTCACTGACATTCACAAGAAAATGTTTTCAACCCGGGGGGAGTTTTCAAGCCTATTTCACCTCTAATTAGCTGAAATTAGGGTGTAATCCGTTTTCCACTCTTATTTATCCGTGAAAACAATGTAAGAGTGTAATTTAAAAAATTACAATTTTATTTCACTCTTCCGTCCATTCTTTTTACACTTTTAAAAAGAGTTTAATTAAGGGTGGAATGAAAAGGATTACACCCTTTTTCCAACGATATGAAAAGAGTCAATTAGTTTTACACTCTTACACCCTTTTTATTGATAAAGTGTTATTCAAAGTTGAGTAATAAAAGTTACACTCATTTATCCACCGGTATGGTATATACGTCTTTTTTACACTTTTACACTCTTGTTATTGAGAGAGTGTAATTAGTGAAATTAAGGAGAATTGGTAAAAATTTACACTCTTTTTTCCACCGTTATCTCTTGTATCATTTCTTTTAAAACACTTACTTCCCCTCGAGTGCAGTTGTTTTACACTCTCCCATTTTTTTGTTTATTTATATGAGTGGAAACCTGACTATATGTGCATTTGCGTATGGGAGTGTAAGTTTGCACTTTTGTATGTGTTTGTACGTGTGTTTGTTTGTGTTGTATTTTTGTGTATATGTGTGTAGATGGGTGAACATGCGTGTATATGTATACGTGTGTTTGTGTCTGTCTGTGTGTGTGAAATTGACAGTAGAGGGGTTTTAAAAAATTTAAATGCAAAACGTTAAGGGTGTAATAACCATTTTAAGGTGTAAAATGAAGATTGCAAAAGAAAACTGAAAGTATAAATTTTATTTAAAATTACACACTTATTATTTGAAATCTTACTCTCACAATTACACTCTTACAGCGCTAATTAAGCGGAAAAAAGGGGGCATTTTTTTGTTTTTACACGCTTTACACTGTTTTCCCGTTTGTTTTCGGGGAAAATCCTCTCCCCGTGACAGAACGTTACAAATAAAACAATTTTTTTGAGAGTGTAAAAAAACTGAATATGAGAAAGCATCGCATATCAAGCAATTCGCGTTCGAAAACAAATATGCTCGAGATGTCAGGTTCACTTCGGCGCATTTAAAGCGCTGATATTTACGGAAGTTCTGTCAATGCAAAAGAAACTTTAATATTTTTACGCATTTTCAGCACAATTATTGCAAAAATTTTATCTTCTTTTTCCCAAGCAGTTTTAACAAAAATTTTAACACAATTGCATCACACTATCGCAATTATAACAGATTTATTGCCTCAGATAGCCCATCTCCTTCTAAAGGTTTGGCGCAATTCTTACAAAAATTCAGCGCACACGTTGACAAAATTTTCGGAAATTTTCTTGTCCCCGGTATATAATGATTCCAACGGTAACATACAAAATAACAGTCAGTTCTTCAGGGACAAAAAAACGAGCACCAAATTACAAAAAAAGTCACTTAAACATCAAATATATGAACCAACAAGAGCCACCACCTGAATGCAAGGAAAAATTCGATGCCAACACAAATTCACGACTTCTTATAATTACAAACAATTGTGGGATTTTGGTTCTAGTCAGAATGCCGAAAGGAAGTCCAATAGAAAAATTGCCTCGCTAGGGATTTAGAAAGGATAACTCAAAGCTCTTCAAAAGTATGGTGGGCACCATAATGTAAATCATATATCGACTAACGTCGGAAAATTGCCCTCGAATGAAAGGCGGGGCAATTTAATTAAAGGCTGTAGCCCCAGATAAATTTTATTTATGGGTGCAGGAATATCAGACTAAGGCGGGGTGCGAATCCCGACCTTCTGAATCCCATTCCGTGTCCACGGCAGAGGCATTACCCACTTGGCTATCGTGGCCTTGTCTTCAATGCTATAAAAACCGTTTTGTTATAGCAACGTATTTTAATTCGGAGTGAAAGCAATTGAAATTCGGAAATGTGAAGAAAAAGAAAGCGAAAAAGTCACTTGAGAAGTCAACGATTTTACAAGAAGAAATCAAAAAGGCCGAGCAAAAAATCTGCATACATATTACACGCAGGTTTACAATAATTTCTTCTCTTTCGAGAGCCAGTAAAAACACAGAAAATTGCAAAAAATCATAAATGAGCATAATTGTTTAATCAAAATTTTTCTATTCAGTCTTTATGTCTTCAATTCACATTTTTTTATAATCACTCTTTATGTCTGACTGACATTCACGAGAAAATTGTTGCAACCCGGGGGTGTAATCCGTTTTCCACTCTTATTTATCCGTGAAAACACTGTAAGAGTGTAATTTAAAAAAAATACAATGTTATTACACTCTTCTGTCCATTCTTTTTACACTTTTAAAAAGAGTTTATTTAAGGGTGGAATGAAAAAGATTACACCCCTTTTCCAACGATATGAAAAGAGTCAATTAATTTTACACTCTTACACCCTTTTTATTGATAAAGTGTAATTTAAAGGTGAGTAATAAAAATTACACTCATTTATCCACCGTTATGGTCTATAGTTTTTTTACAATTTTACACTCTTGTTATTGAGAGAGTGTAAGTAGTAAAATTAAAGGAGAATTGGGAAAAAATTACACTCTTTTTTCCACCGTTATCATTTCTTTTAAAACACTTACTTCCCTCGAGTGCAGTTGTTTTACACTCTCCCATTTTGTTGTTTATTTATATGAGTGAAAACCTGACTATATGTGCATTTGCGTATGCGAGTGCAAGTTTGCACTTTTGTATGTGTTTGTACGTGTGTTTGTTTGTGTTGTGTTTTTGTGTATATGTGTGTAGATGGGTGAATACACGTGCATATGTATATGTGTGTGTGTCTGTCTCTCTCTCTCTCTCTCTCTCTCTCTCTCTCTCTCTCTCTCTCTCTGTGTGTGTGTGTGTGTGTGTAATTGACAGTAGAGGGGTGTAAAAAAATTTAAAGGTAAAACGTTAAGAGTGTAATAACCATTTAAAGTGTAAAATGAAGATTGTAAAAGAAAATTGAAAGTATATCTATTATTAAAAATTACACACTTATTATTTGAAATCTTACTCTCACAATTAAACTCTTACACCGCTAATTAAGCGGAAGAATAGGGGGCAATTTTTTTTGTTTTTACACGCTTTACACTCTATTCCCGTTTGTTTCCGGGGAAAATCCTCCCCCGGGACACAACGTTACAAATAAAACAAATTTTTTGGGCGTGTAAAAAACTGAAAATGAGAAAGCGTCGCATATCAAGCAATTCGCGTTCAAAAACAGACATGCTCGAGATGTCAGGTTTTTCAGCGCATTTTAAGAAAGTTCTGTAAATGCAAAAGAAACTTTAATATTTTTACGCATTTTCAGCACATTCATTGCAAAAATTTTAACAAGTTTTTCCCAAGCAATTTTTACAAAAATTTTAACACAATTGCATCACACTCTCGCAATTATAACAGATTTATTGCCTCAGATGGCCCACCTCCTTCTAAAGTTTTGGCGCAATTCTTACAAAATTTCAGCGCACACCTTGACAAAATTTTCGGAAATTTTCTTGTCCACGGTATATAATGATTCCAACGGTAACATACAAAATAACAGTCAGTTCTTCAGGGACAAAAAAACGAGCACCAAAATACAAAAAAGTCACTTAAACATCAAATATATGAACCAACAAGAGCCACCACCTTAGTGCAAGGAAAATTTCGATGCGAACACAAAATTCACGACTTCTTTATAATTACAAACATTTGTGGGATTTTGGTTCTAGTCAGAATGCCGAAAGGAAGTCCAATTTTTAAAAAAATGTCTCACTAGGGATTTAGAAAGGATAACTCAAAGCTCTTCAAAAGTATGGTGGGCACCATAATTTAAATCAAATATCGACTAACGTCGGAAAATTGCCCTCGAATGAAAGGCGGGGCAATTTAATTAAGGTCTGTAGCCCAGATAAAATTTATTTATGGGTGCAAGAATATCAGACTAAGGCGGGGTGCGAATCCCGACCTTCTGAATCCCATTCCGTGTCCTCGGCAGAGGCATTACCCACTTGACTATCGTGGCCTTGTCATCAATGCTATAAAAACCGTTTTGTTAGAGCAACGTATTTTAATTCGGAGTGAAAGAAATTGAAATTTTCAAATTTCAAGAAAAAATAAGTGAAAAAGTCAATTGAGAAGTCAACGATTTTACAAGAAAAAAATCAAAAAGGCCGAGCAAAAAATCTGCATACATATTACACACGTTTACAATAATCGCTTCTCTTTCGACAGCAATTAAAAAAACAAAGAAAATGGGAAAAAAAATCTTATATGAGCAGAATTGTTTAATCAAATTTTTTCTAATCACTCTTTATGCCTTCTATTCACATTTTTCTATAATCACTCTTTATGTCTCAGTGACTTTCACGAGGAAATGTTTGCTCGTATAAAGCATCTATCAGCGTGACTAATACCAATTGGTGGCGCAATAAACAAAATGATTATAAATGAATAAAACAATGAAACACAATGCTATAAAGAGCTCAAAAACTTGAAAAAAAACATGGGCTTCTCATTTTGATTGTTGGGCTTTTCCAGCGTCTTCAGAAGTCACAGCGCTTAAAACACTGCTAAAAGCTGCTGAGGATCTCTACTGCAACTTTATGTTGTCATTCGATATCTTTTAATTTTGTCAGGGGACGTAAAATTAAACCCAAGATAACCTCTCAATTCAACCCAATCAACCGACATAATAAGAAAGACCAATCGAGTAATGTTTTTAAATCAAAATCTTCAAAGCGTGCCTCAGACAAAGGTTGCTCCTGAAAAAATTTTTATCGGATCAACCTTTACTGCTCAACCTATTGACCTGAACACGAACATAATTGACTTTTGCATTGACACTCCTTTTAATAAAATCAAGGACCACCATAACTCCACTTCTATTCTGAAAAACGCGATGAAACAAAAAAAATCCTTTGTCATGATTTGCTGCAATTCAGAAACTTACTAGAGCATAGGTCCTTAAAACTTGAAAACAATTATTTATTTCCACTTGCAAAAACAGCTGCAAATGTCAAGACAACCGTCATAGCTAAAAAATGTTCCCTGCGTAATCTTGGAGTGTCATGTTCCACAATTTGTAGTCATTCTACAAAATCAATTGATTATAAATCAAATTGTGAAAAAGATAACTGTGAATTGTGTAAGGCGATACCAATTACTCCTAAGGGATTATCATTGTATATGTCTTAGGAGCGTATTCAAGAAAGAAGCTCATTTGTCCTGCTTGCTCAGGAATACTCTTTAATCCTCATTCGAGTTATGTTTTATATCAAATTTGTCAAAACATGCTTCGAGCAAAGAGTGCTCGTGAAAAATTTTTTGTCGGATCTGGGTGACAATTGTAATTCGGGATTCTAAGAGAAATGGTGTAAATGAAGTAACGATAGCTCATTTTTGTTGATACACTCAGGTAACATAAAGGTTTCAGCTGCCACAGAACTACTAATATTCAAGAAAAAATGGTTGTATACTTTCCTTCTTTCCAAAAAAGCAGCCAACTGCACGAAATGATAAAACAATGTCAAATGACCATTTTGAAAGTATTTAGACAAGGGAAAGTATTTTGAAAGTATTTAGATAAATTAAAATTTTGGAGGAGCTAGCTCTGGGTTTGAACAAAACAGTAACTGCAATTAAAAAATTTTGTCTCTTATGTGAATACAACATCAAATACTTTAATTGGAATGAATTAAATTTTCTGGAAACTCTGATCCTGTCGCAAGGTTTGTTGAACTCGAATACAATTTTTTGCAGCAAGAGAAACGTCAAGGACCATAGCGCTAAAAGTCTATGTTATCTGCAAAAAGTTCAAGAGTAGACAGACAGTACGTTCAATTCTCAAAAGCGACCACTTAGCCACACTTATCTTTATTGGAGAGACCGTTAAGAAAAAAAGAAGCTAACAAAAAAATTGTGTACATTAAAACAAGTTACTCTAATGATCTATTCCCTATATGTTAGAAAAAAATATTGGAGATCATTCTACACATCAGAAAATGCTTTAAAAATGTATGAAAAAACTCTGTTGTTCTTGGAAAGGGTAATTTGAAAACATGCACCACAAACGACAGTCCTTATACGCCACGACAAGACAAGTTTAACGCCACGTCAACAAGGGATTTCAGTGAATACAGTAGAAAAGTTTGCACAGATAAAGAAGAAGAACAAAAGAAACGTTTTGAAGCAAGAGAATAAAAAAAACTTTGGTCGGGCGGGTTTCAAAACTTAAGAATTGCAAGGCGTACATAGAAATTTATACACAAAATCATCAGTAGAAAAAAAAGACAAAATACAAAGACTCAAAAACAAATTTGGAACGGTTCTGACCTATGGAAATGATCGTTGCAAAAGCTCTCAACAATAAATCTTTAGCGCTAGGTGAATATTTTTGTAAAAAAGAACAGTGACAATTCTGTAACAACGCATTGCACATCAGTAACAATTTTACGTTCAGGTATATGAAAACCACGGAGATATTTGATCTGCGCAACACCCTAAATGTTAAAAAGACCGTTGCGATCATCACTCCTTCCTGCTTGGGCCATGAGAGATGCAAGAGAACACATAGCCGAACTTCTGTTTTTTGTTTAACGAATTCTTAACTGAACAACTTCTTCTTAGCGACCTAAAGCGTGCCAATGTGATGCCAATTTTCAAAAACAAAACACGATCATGAAGATCCATCCAATAATTTAACCACCAATTTTACTTACTGAAGTTTGGCCAATATTTGCAAAACCCTCCTACAAAAACAAAAAAAATCCTGTTCAGAGAAAAATAAATAGCTTGCACCAACACATTTTGGATACATAAAAAATTGTCACCGACAGTTGCCCTTTTATAATTCACAGAAAAACTTAGATATGATTTAAGCAAAAAAGTTTTTTCAAGACTATGAAAAGATCTTGGTTTGATACGGCTTTCCTTTCTTTGACAAAAAACCAATTTTTCAGGTTTTAGTGAGCAAGCAAAATTAAATTCAAATTTTTGTGAGAAAAACGTGATCTAGTCAAGTTCTCTTAACCGTAGACTACCACAAGATACTGTTCGGTAGCCAGAGCTCTTTAAAATATTTGTAAAAAATACGAAATATTCTACTGATGTGAACTCTGAGGAAATGCAGTACGCTGATGATATTTCTTGCATTGGAAAATCAATTTCTCCATCAAAATTACTTGTTGAAGAAACTGTTGCTAAACTCATTTTTTTCCAAAGAATTAAACGTGAATGAAAGCAAAACCGAATTCAATTTTTCTGGAGCCTCTTCTTTCTAAAGTAAAGAAATATTTAATGACGGATGTACAGTTCTTTAAAAATATGAAAACAAGGAAGATCGCATCGATTGAATTTTTTTTGATGAAGAGGTGAATAAGTACTAAAAAAACTTCCATTGTTATTCTTCTATTTCATCTGCATACCCTATTGTTGTGTTTTGGTCTCAGGTCTTAAAATGTCAAATTTGATTACTGAAAAAAAATTCATCGGGGGGGATAAAAACAAAACACGTTTTAATAGAACCACGATGCCACGAGTTTCTGTAGAATTCGATGGTTAAGAGAAGACGTTCAATGCATCATAGATGAATTTTTCAGAAAACAATTTATGATTCAAATGGCTTCGGCACTTTCTGCTCGCACTTTGCTTCTGATTTTTTTTTTGCATGTATTTGTTGATGTTTTCATTGCCGTAAGGTTTATTGCAAGGTTTTTTTTAATGACTTGAGAACAACAACCATCAATGTGTTCCCATCGACGCAAAGCTTAGCGCTTTTCTGACTTCCGTTGCAAGCTATTGAATTTAAAGGCGTTGATGCTACGGGTTTTCTCAATTTTACGTGGCTTCAAAATGTTTGTTTATATTTGCTGATTTTTTGTCATATTGTTGAGTCATATTTTTAAAGTCAAATTGATAGAAAAATACTTATCCCATTGCTGTTAAAAACTAACTGAAAATAGAAAAAATTTTACTGCAAATTTCATTTGTTAATGACTTCGACACCTTTCTCTCTCAATTTTTTTTGAATTTGCTCAATTTGCCAGTTTTTTTCTATTTTCGTCTCAAGCAGAGAGGTCTCATAAACTCTAATTGAGGACAAAAAACTTTTTATTCGATAGAGTCAGTTTATAGCAAATAGTCTGAAATCTTACGACTCTGTTTGTTTTGGAAAAATATTTTAAACCTTTCAGTTTTCGTCATTTTCGTCAAGTTTTAACTGATTCTCACCATTGAGAGGGCCCATGCACCTCTTTGTATTTCAAAAATTAACATTCAATTGATATTATGTCGTATTTGATGTTTTGCTGGTTAAACTTTGTGAGTGGTCAATGTTTGTGTTTTTTTTCTCAGGTGTACTGATTTAATCTTTCAGTATGTTTTAGCTGAGTTAGCAAAAAAAAACTGTTGAAAAATAAAAATCAATAATCAGATAACAATTTTTATTCAGGTATATGACAACCAAGGAGATGTTTGAGATACGGAACACCTTTATTTTTAAAAAATCCTTTGTTTTATCACCCATTCCACATTGAGATATGCCAGAAAACACAAAACCAACCTCTCTTTTTTTGTTTAACCAATTCTTAAAAAAACAAACAATTTTTTCCTAGCGACCTAAAGCGTGCCAATGTGAAGCCAATTCTCAAAAAAATACGATCATGAAGATTTATCCGATAATTTAATGACCAATTTTACTTTCTGAAGTTCGGCCAATTTTTGCAAAATCTTTCTACAAAAACAAGTAAAAACTTATTTAGAGAAAAATAAATTGCTTGCACCAACACAGTTTGGATACAGAAAAAAGTGTCACTGAGAGATGCTCTTTTATGATTCCAGGTTTGATATCAGCATAAAACTTTTAGAACTATAAAAATATTTTGTTTTGATACCACATCCCCTTCTTTGATATAAAAAGAAATTTTTTAGGTTTTAGTGAGAAAGCAAAACTAAACTGAAGTATTATTCAGAAAAAAGTCTTCAAGTCAAGTTTTCTTTACCGTAGACTACCACAATGCACTGTTCGGTGCCCACAGCTCTTCAACATCTTTTTAAAATCTGGGAAACATTCTACTGATGTGAATTCTAAGAAAATGCATAACGCTGACAATGCTTTATTTCTAACAGTGGGAAATCAATTTCTGCATCAAAATTAATTGTTGAAGAATACGTAGCTAAACTCATTTTTTTCCAGGAAGTTCAATACTTCTGGAGCCCTTGAAATGAACAAAATTTAAGAAGTAGTTGTTAACGAATGTACAGTTCTGGAGAAAAAAATAATGAAAAACAAGGAAGGTCGCATTAACTGTATATTTTCTTTTGATGAAGAGGTAAATCAGTACTAAAAAATTTCCATTGTTATAAAGGTCAATAATCCATCACAAAATGATTTCCGGAAAAACTTAGATACGTTTTACTGACTGCTATGTTTTTATTCGTTTTCAAATAAGTTTTACAACTTTTCAGTCTTTGTTCTCTTCGTCAACTTGAAACTTATTCTTACCATTGAGAGGTGCCTTGCTTTCCCTGTAATTCATAAGTAAACGCGAAAACTATAGTATGTCGTAACTGATGATTTGCTGGTTAAATTTGCGATTTTGTGATTGGTCAATATTTGGGCTCTTTTTTCTGTTCTTTTAGCACATCTGCCTAATAAAAGATCCCAGTTGTTTTCAAGTCTTTCAGTATAACTTTAGCTGAGTTATGAGAAAAACAGTTGAAATATAGAAATCAATAACCAGATAATAATTAATGATTTTAATGGCTTCAACAATTCGTGTTTTGGCAGATTATTTGTTATTTTTTGATTTTCTTTGCATGCATCTTTTGTCTGTTTCTAAGGCTTATTTTATTTAGTGCAAAGGCAGATGCTATCGGTATTATAATGAAATGTTAGTGATTAGCATTTTTGTAATTTTACGAACAATTGTTTCGTTAATTGCTAATGATATTTGAGACGTTTGAAATTAATTGGTTTAAAAAAATGTTGAATGATTTTTGAACTTCGCCTGATTATTTTTTCTTTTTGTAGACTGGTTACCTGCTCTCAATGAGGAAAAACCTTATCTGATGTGTAGTTGAGAAAAAGTAAATCTGTGTAGTTAAGGTTTTATCTGATTGCATTTAGACGTTGTTACTAGGTGCTTTTAAGTTTAGATATTGGGCTTCTGCCGTGAATGAACCGTTTTTGCTTATTTTATTGATTTTTTCTCATAGCCTTTTTAATATCATATCCCGTAAGCGCTGTATTGAGGCATGGCATTATATAATTCTATTAGTACTTTGGGTGTGTAACGAATTTTTTTAAACTCAAACATCTGTTTTTAATTATCTCTTCATTTGGTTGACAATTAAGTCAAAAATTTAGATGAGCTCGGGTCGGAACATCATGTGAGAATGCACATTAACGAGCCTCCTTGTTAATATTTAATGTGAATAGAGTCAGTGAATTGACTTAAGTCAAGAGACAAAAGTTGTATGGAAAAATATACATCAAATTTGTTGTACTCAGAATAAACCATTTAAGCAATAATTTATCATTTTTTATAAACGAGTTTTTCTAGGGATTAGAATACGTTATCGAGGAAGTAGTTGATATGAAGCTTTCTGTTTAAGCTTGAGAGAAACATTGATTTCAGGCCAAAATTCTAGACAAAGATTTTTGATTTTTATCCACGTGTTGCTTTCGGTAGGAGAGCCATTCTGCTATAGAACAACGTTTTAGAGGATGGGACGGCGAACAAAAGTAACCAGTTACAAATTTCGCCTTAAAAAACAAAGTCCCGATTTTTGGATCAAATTTTTTGAATCGTCTAGTTCATCTATTTGTACGACTCGAAGAGGAGTATTGGAGGCGTGTTTGTTTTTGTTGAGCAGGCCTGACAATTTTTTGTTAATTTTACTGCAGAAGGCCACAAAAAAAGTTAAGGTAATATAAGGTAATTTGAACTTAAAAGTTTTAAAATTTTTACCTTAACTCAAGTTAAGGTAAAGTTAAGTTAAGCTTTGCCTTAAGTTTACCTTAACAACAGTTTACTTTAACTCCATTTTGATAAATTGACCTTAACTTTATTTAATGTGAAATCTCCCTCTTTGAAGTATATTAACCCTTGATTTGCCATTTCATTAGTCAAAAAATTGGAGCTTGATTTATATCTGAGACTATTCAGGTGACAATATATTATTAAAATCTGGATTTCATATTATTATTATTATTATGTCATACAATTGATTTAAGGAAGCAAATGAGAATAGAATCTTTCTTCCGAGAGCGTAAAGCATCAAAGGGTCGCAGTCCACTTTGGTAATATTCTGTTGAGCTGTCAGCATTATCTGTGTCGCAGTCCCACAAGACACCCACATGGTCGTTATTGTAAACAGCAACCATTTGAAAAATATCGCAGACGGTCTGAAAGTAGTGAAGTCCAGATCTAGGTGCAAATAATTATAAACGCGAACTGGATGCTGCAAATTTGCCTTCTTGCGGTATGTAGTATTTGTTGCCGCTGGAACCACCCCCCCCCCCCCTAATTTGGGGAAAGAGACTTTTGATAAACGTGACATGTTGCTAGGTAGCACGTCTAGTCTATCTGTACGAGTTTGTATTATAAAAACACCAATATACACAAGCAGCCATTTGCAAACAAATGGTGCAAAAGGTTCCAAATTTGATATCATGCATATTAATAATATTTCTTCATAAAATTCTGCTATTGCTGAATCCTCATACATCTTAGAAAAAATTATTAGTTTACTAGTTTATAATACCTTGTCAAATTGACGCCCATATTTGACCGAAAAGTGTTAAAACACGGTGCCTGATCGACCAAGATATCCTATGAAAACAGTTTAGCCCAAGTTTTATTGAATAGCTGGACTGTAGCTCGGCATAAAATTTTCACGCTGCACTTCGCTATGTTATGCTGAAACTTTTCTCTACTCAAAATAGATTTTCTAGTTCCAAAAAATTTGAGCTCACTTTTAATGTTGTCTAGTGCATATAACGTACTCAGAGGGCCTTTTTTTCAATTCTATCAATGGTGACAAAAGTCATTAAAAAAGAAATCTGCGGTTTGAAATTTTGAATTAGAATCGCACAACACGACAAGATCGTGGTGAGATATAAATTTTCTAGTCGCATTCAACCAAACTTGCTAATCAAGTTTGCTTGTAACAGCGGATATGTTAAGAATTCTTAATTTTGGCAGCAACAGAGTTGTATAGGTTGGGTAGCTCTGTCAATAACGTATGGTTTTTGTGTTGTTTCGTGATGTCTCATTTTTTCGACCGGATCTTTTCAACAATACCCCCTCCCCCACACTCTGCTAAAGGGGGCCCAGTGAAACTTGGTACAACTTGATAAGACATGCATGATCTAGACACTTCCTGCAAAACTTGGAACATCTTGCCAAGATCTTTAAATACCAACATTTCATGGTAAATCTTGATAAGATCTTGGTAAGATCTTATCAAGATAGACCAAAAGATCTTGGTAAGACCTTATCAAGATATACCAAAAGATCTTGGTTAGATCTTAAAAAGACAGACCAAGAAAATTTCTTGACAGCTCTTGACAAAATGTTGACGAATCTTGATTACACTTATTATCTTTTCTGATCGCTGCTCGACGTATCTCGTCCTCAGAAAAGAATTCAAAGTCTTCTGAGACTCAACCCATTAAATAAAGCTAAGGTGAGTACTATGTACATACCAAGCTGGTGCCCACTTAAAAAATTCATTAAAAATTTCCAAAAAAGTAGGCTCAATTGTTTGTTAACAAACTAACGATAGCTGAATTTTCCCAAAAGTCTTGATAATTTTCAATAATTCTTGATAAGTCTTGATAATTCTTGCTTAATCATATGAATTCGTGCTAAATCTTAAATAAAGGTGCTTTTCAATTTTAACAAATTGGTAAATCTTGCGATGCCATGCTTAATCTTTCTTGATTATCTTGCTAAGACCTTGTTTCTTAACGGCCATGCAAAGATCTTGTAAAAGATCTTGACAACATTTAAAAAGATTTTGTATGTTTATTATCAAGGATACAATGTTTCAGTTCACTGGGGGCCTATTCTTGAATATTATTTAAGCGGAGCCATTTATTAACCGATCAGAGACGACTAATAACTTTCCAGTACGCGAACACTATACTCAACTGAATGAAATAAAATGAGCCATGCTTTGTCAATTAGCCGAATTGGAACACAAGGCGAAAAGAAATTTTGACTGGCGGGTCGGTGAGCGCGCTTCGCGGCTTCGCTGCAATAGCCGACCCGCGATTTCCAGATTATATCTCACAGCGCATTAGAGGCATGACCGTGAAAAGCGGCTCTCAATTGCACTTAAATTGATATTCGGCTAATTAAACTGTAGGCCAAGTAATATAGTGTTAAAATATAGCGCAGAAGGGGGAGGATTCTCTACTAGGTACCAAGGGGGGAATTGTTGAAAAGATCCCTTTGAGCTCCGAAAATATGAATAGACTAGACGACCAATAAATGCTATTAAAAACCAATCTCTGATATTTGATATGAAAACGGTGCTAGGACAATAGATAAAAAATAAAATTATTTCTATTAAAGAATTGTTTGGCCAACTTGACCATTTAGTGGAATTTGGTGACAAAATTTCCCCCTCAGATTCCGCACGTTGAAATCTGTTATAAAAAATAGATGGATCTCAGTGTAAAAATGTTTGGAGCGATCCGGTCCACAGTGGCTGAGTAGTAAAGTCGAGAACTTTTCTCAATTTAATAACAATCAATTGAGTCAGATAAACTTCGGTGAAAAAAGAGCGCGCAAATTTTTGGCTTATCTTTGCAAAAACTAATTGTGAAATATTATTATCAATGACGCCTTACCCCATTTCATAAGTTGAGAAGTTCAGCCTTGCTATCAAACTGCAACCAATCACAATTGATAAAGTTCCATGACCTAAAACAGTTATAAGAAAACATGAATAAAGACAAGAAGCCAAATAGTGAAACCAAACTTACAGAAAAGAACTCGCATGCTGAAAAAACTCTGAAGCGATTTACTGAAAAGCAACCTGAAAATACCAACTAATCAATAGAATCAATAAAATAAAAATTTTTGAATATGCTGTTCATTGTGTCACCCGAAAAGTCACGAAACAAAAGCATGGAATTATTGAGTCCGTAACAAGACAACATGGTCGGCTGATTACTAATCAGTCATAAGTAGCCTAAAATTGCCTCACCATGTGATTTGCAGTGGGATAAAAACAGACCAACGCAAGAAAAAGTAATATAGCAAGATGAATAACTGACTAACATTGGCCACTTCCTCTCAAACAACTGGCGAGCGGTTGGCTTCGTTAGTAGCCAGCTGGGCTTAGGGATGTTAACATTAGGGGGGGAGGTAATTTGTTGGGTGTGTGTGTGGGGGGGGGGGGAGTTGATGCTTTGGGTAGTAGAGTTGGGAGGGATACACGAGAGTGGATTGAGATCGGCAGGTGGAGGAGGGTGGACGGGAGATTGTTGGTCTTTTGGGGAGGGGATAAGAGTCGGGTTCGTGTGCTGTACTTTTTTTCAAAAACAGGAAATATAGTCAGAAAAAGTGAGCAAATTGTAACAAAATTGTGTTCAGAGACCTCACACATATGAAGAAACGATTAGAAATAGAGCTTAATTATATCTAATATGCGTAGAATAATAGCATTTTACGTCAAAATTGAAGATTTGTTTCGTTTTAAATTGATTTGGCAAGATGCAAAAGTCTTGTGCGTTGACCTGGTTGTTATTGAAGATAATTTTAAGGATGGTTATGGAAATTTTTGCTTGACTCATGACGCATAATTTTTGTTGTTATCAATTTTTTTAATACTTACAGTCTAGTAAGTTGTTATCGAAATTGTAGCTCAATTCAAGAGAGGATAGTAAGATTCTCATATTGTTGACAAAATGGCCCAACGGTGAACACATGAGTGCAATCAGTTAAGAGATTGTAGAGTCGCAACAAACTAAGGTCCCAAAGCATTACTTTTACCATAATGGTGTCGGCTAGAATCAAAATAGTGACGTAGCAGATGCTCAAATAACTGTACACAAGGTGACGACATAATGCGAAAGTGAGAGAGCGAAATTTGGTTTTTGTTGCCACCATTTCGTTTCTTTCATTTCTTTGTGGTTCTAGCACAAATTTCTTATTCTAGCTTTTTCTATGTTGTTTACGCAATTTTCCCATTTTTTCTGTAATGTTTTTTGTTGACCGAAAAAATTCTACTGCGATCAACTATCTTACTTTTTCTGTATGAAAATGATTCAGCTAATCTTTGGGCTTGAGGTTGCAAAGATGGGCATTTATGCTTGTTTTTCTCCTGGAAGATCTTTTGAAAGACTTTACCTGTAAAAAAAAACTTACTTTGGACATTGTCATCTTTAAAAAGATCACAATACCAACTTACTCAATCCTGAGCTATTTGGCGGGGAAGGGAAAGGTAAAAAAGAGGGAAAAAGGACAATTTTTACTTATAATTTTTATTATTCACTTACAATGGGAAATGAACAAAAGAAACCGAGCCTTAAAATTGAGAAAAGTTTAATGTCGCAGAAAAACATCATGTCTCCAAGTGATAGCAGTGCATTAAAATTCAGTTGCATAAAGTCTTGGAAAACCACCCCTGTATTGGTACCTGTCCGATTAGTTAGATACCAATGCTTTTTGCACCTAAAGGCTATAAAGCTCATTAATTTTTCAAATAGAAATTGCTCATAAAAACTCTTTTAACCTGAATTGCTATGATATAACGAACTGGACTCAACAGTTTAAACATTTACTGGAAATTTAGTTATTCAAACTTCGGAGGAATTACAACTAAATTTATATTTGTTGAAGGAGCTCTGCGCTCCATTGAATTGAAACATAGTTAAGTCAGAACACAAAAGTAAAAAGTTTTATATTAATAAAACCCTGAACGCCTAAAGATTAGGAGAAGTAGAAAACCCAGCAAACTAGGTACTACAAAACAAATTATGAAAATTATTGTTATAACATTCTAAAGTCAAGCAACCTTTAATTCCCCAGAAACTATATATTCTAAATTTTTAAAGAAAAATCCCATTCATTACCTCAGGAACAGCGATAGCCACTTTTTGTGCAGTAAAGTTAATAATAAAATTAACTATAGATTACAGTTATAAGCTATAAGGATAGAATAAGAAGATTCTAGCATATTGCGTGAGAAAAGAAATCGAAACAAAATTGTTTGGTTTTTTGAGCAATTTTTTAAACTCTAAAACTGATAAAAAATATTTTGAAATCATTGAGCACATAAGACGTGGTAATTGTAACGGCTGCTCTCCTATCAAAGTCAAGGAAAACTTTACACCGCCCAGTTCGTTTCAGCGGTTTCAAATCTGTCCGGATATTGTGTTTTTGCAGTTAACTTTTATGAACTGTAGTACCCGATATACTGTAGATAACCGTTACATTACTTGTTGCTCAATAATTTCAAATGACTATTTGTCCAGCTTTGCTGAATGACAAATAACTTTGCTTCAATTGAGCAAAAATCCAAAAATTCAAATAACTAATTACTCTCAAATTAAAGGTTTTTCAAAGATATCTCCTTAACCACAAGTGCTAAGAACAAAATAAATTGTGTGCTTATGCACGCTGGGTAGGCCCACTGTTTGGTGAAAGAATAATAAACATAACTTGAACTATATTGATGGGCCCGGATTTTATATTTTATACCCAATCTTTAATATATGGGCGAAATACAAAGTTTTAGGTTTCTTTGTAACCAAGTTCTCAGATTTACCAGTCAAGAAACTGGAATCAGCCTAGGCAACTGGTAATTGAATGAAAAAAGAACGAACAGTTTATCTGCTCTGTAACTCTACTTAATAAAACTTCGTTCCGCAATGTGCAAAAATTGAGAATTTCAAAGTCAGTTCTATTTTCAATAAGTCAGAGTAAAGTTAGGCTGCACAATCACTTTTATGATCTACAGAAACAAGCCACAGTAAAAAATAATTTACCTCTCAAAAAAATGTGCTTCAATACGCACTGCAGGTAAGTTTAATATAACCAATATTACAAATTTCGACTGATTTTTGGTAGTTTTTCAAGCTCCTTTTATGCCGCTGTTCACGTGGATTTGCATATCAAACTCAACTGATGATTGGTTGTAGATAATAATGTCCACCGAGTGTGAACACTTTTCCATAACTTCACTTTTTCAGTGTAAATTTGATGTCATGGGAAGTTTGTTAACCATGTAGAAGTTTTGTCGAACATTCTGTATCAATAAAATGTTGATTCGCAATCCAATCGCAAAGAATCTCATGCAATACTGTTAAGTCGTAGTATTGTTTTGCAGGTGGTTGAGATAGTTCGACTTTGAGTTTCACTTCCTTGTATGAAAATTGTGTACTAATATATATGTGTACTAATATAATAAATATAAATGTTGAACAAAGTGAACAAATTTCTATGGCTTCGATAGAATGTAGCATTAAATTTTGCTCTTCACACTATTCTTGCTTTAAGGCTTGAAAGGGCCTTGAAGCGCTATTCAATTTGGTAATTGAGTTAGTAAGCTCAGCCGCTACATCGCCGGCCCTGTTTTCTATCGCGAAAACATCCTTTCCAGGTAGTACTTGGGCGAGCTTCACCACTGGTCTCTTGTACACTCCGTCGTTCGTTTGAACTATCGCTGATCCAATCACACCGTCAGACCCATCGATGGTCTCCGTAACTTGACCTACATTATAATATCCACGCTTATCGCTGTCTTCGACCAACCAAACGAGATTCCCTTCTTTAAGGTTTTCGTTCGACGTAGATCGCCATTTTTGTCGATTAATTAGAGTTGGTAGATATTCTTTACGAAATCTGTCCCATATAAGATATGCATATGCTTGAGTTCGTCGAAAGAGCTTTCGGTGATCCACAAATTCTTCTGAGCAAGGTAGATATAATATATACAAAATCAATGTCTGACATAGTTCGGTAGATATAGTTCGGTAGATATAGTTCGGTAGATATAGTTCGGTATTGCGCTTGATATATATATATATATATATATATATATATGAATAATACTTTACTCTCAACAAATTACCCCCTCATTCTTACACCATTTTACCCCCTTGGCAGCCCAACTCTTACACTATTTTAACCCCTCTGAACAAATTACCCCTTCACTATTACACCATTTTACCCCCCTTGGCATCTCAACTCTTAGCTCATTTTACCCCCCCCCCCCTCTGGACAAATTACCCCCTTACTCTTACACAATTTTACCCCCCCTTGGCAGCGCAACTCTTACATCATTTTACACCATCTGAACAAATTACCCCCTCACTCTTACACCATTTACCCCCCCCCCCCCCCCCTGCATCCCAACTCTTACATCATTTTACCCCCTCTGAACAAATTACCCCTTGCAGCCTACTCTTACATGGCAATTTTAGTCAGGGGGTAATTAAGTTCTTGGTAAATATGTTTACTATTTGGAAAACATGCAAAGATACTGCAAGTTTGCACATACCTTGACAATGTGCCAATCAAGATGTTGTCAATATAATTCAAATTTAGTTTGATTAAGTAGTTCTTTGTACCGTTAAGCCAATAAGGAAGAGTTGGTTCTTTTGAACATTGGTCAGGGGTCATGTGCATGTAGGCTATCACTACAACTGCGATTCCACAGAACACCATCACACCACTTCTGAATATTCGACAAAATTTAGTATAGCTAACAGTTGCGTTTGTACACACCAAAGCAAGAAAACATTTCTTAGCATATTCACAGCGAAAAAAACTGATAAATTAGTTTTTAGGTTGGCTCACTACAATATCTTCAATAATCAACATTAAATAAGTCCTGAGCACCATATCTGAGCAAATACGATAATTTGTTCAGATGGTGTAAAATGATGTAAGAGTTGGGCTGCCAAGGGGGGTAAAATTGTGTAAGAGTAAGGGCGTAATTTGTCCAGAGGGGGGTAAAATGAGCTAAGAGTTGAGATGCCAAGGGGGTAAAATGGTGTAAGAGTGGGGGGTAATTTGTTGAGAGTAAAGTATTATTCATATATAAATATATATATATATATATATATATATATATATATATATATATATATATAAGTAGTAAGAGAATCTGCCATATGCTTGTAGGGTGGGGTTCGGACCCCCCCCCCTACAAGACTTTTTACCACCGAAAAACTGATTTTCTCTTTGTGAAACAAAGTTTCTTGGCTAAGTTTCGCCAGCCTGTGAGAAGTTCTTGGGTTAAGCAGTCTGGCGAAACTTATCCAAAAAACTTTGTTTCACAAAGAGAAAATCAGTTTTTCGGTGGTAAAAAGTCTTGTAGGGGGGTGGGGTCCGAACCCCCGCCCCAACAAGCAAATGGCAGATTTCCGCTGTGGCAATGTTTGCTGTATATAGAATAAGGTGTTACCTATGTTCTTGACTCTCACCAAATGTTTTTGGTGAAAACATAAAAAATCCAATATAAGACACCCGAGGCCAAAAAATTTCAAAAATTTGAAAAATTTTTTCGAAAATTTTTCAGTTTTTCAAAGTCCTAGAATGGTCTGAAATGGATTTTGCGCTATAAAAGAGCACTCAAAATTGATTTTTTGTTGACTTCACTTTTTTCACCTATGCAGTATGGGGGGTCGAAACACAAAAATTTCAAATTTTTGAGAAAAAAATTCCAAAATTTTTCGGAGTTCTAAATTGGTATGAAATGGATTTTGCGCTATGAAAGAGCAGTCAAAGGTGTTTTTTTTGTTGAGTTCACTTTCTTTCACCTAGGAGGTATTGGGGTCAACACATATAGAAATTTTGAACTTTTGAGAAAAAAATTCCAAAATTTTTAATAGTCCTAAAATGGTTTCAAATGGATTTTGCGCTATGAAAGAGCACTCAAAAGTGATTTTTGTGGACCTTTTTTGTTCAACCAGGTAAGACCGGAACAACGCAGTTTCTGGACTGGTCTGAAATAAGTCAAAGAGCAGTCAGAAGCAGTTTTTAATGACAATACCACTGCAAATGTGCAGTATGATGTGGAAAGCATGTCTTTATTTTTTTGTATGCATTTGTAACTATGTTTATTTATATCAAAACAAGTACGTATATTTGCTTGCTTGTGTTCAAAATTGTAATTGTTATGTCAGAATGAACAATCGAAAGAAAGGAAAGAATGAAAGTTTTATGTATACAATTATGCGTATTCATGAATATACTGGAAGTATATATGGAAGTGTATATTAGTTTTTAAGTAAATATAACTATGCTTAAGTTTAGTAATAAGTTTGTATGAGTATAGGCTGAAATGTATGTTTGTGGGTAGAAATTGTAAATGTGTGTAATTGTCAAGACGTTTTTGTTTTTATGTGTGTATGTTTTTCTATATCTATACAGTGGAATGTATGTATATATGTCTGAATGTGTTTATGTATTTGTGTATTTATATGTTTGCAATCAGACGAGAGCGAGAGAGAGTGAGATAAGTCCCTTGTGGGCCATTTAATTGCCTGGAAGAATGTTGTTATTTTTCTCCACGATCCAATAATATTATATCTTGTAAACAGATTTTGACCTTCAGCGCTGATACACTCTGTCCTCTAAACATTGGCAAGCAAAATATCACAACCGAAGACGACAACAATTTTTTGATTTTCTGAGCATGCTTTTTTGAAAATCTGAATTTTCTACACCTAGCTAGCTACCATATTAAAAACTATCAAGATTTTTTACAGAAAAGAAATTGAATTCATGCTCTTTGTCTTTGAATCCTTGGCAAGAAAATAATAAAATGTTGCAACACAGAAGACAAAAACAACTTTTTGATGTTCTGAGCATGCTTTTTTCGAAAACATATTTCCTTACACATATTCAGCTACCCTTCTAGGATTGAGCAAGACTATTTACAGGAAAAATGTATTTGAGATAAATTGTTGAGAGATAAACAAAAAATTGAGCTAAGTAAAAAGAATCAATTCTGTAAAAAACCGAAAAATTTGGTAGAAAAACTATGATACGCAGGAGCAGCTGAACTTTTTAGTTAAATAAAGTAGAATGATAGGAATTCATCAAGAGCTTGAATCAAACAAAAAGTGTAATGATGTACAAGAAGAGTAGTTTCCACTGGAACTGTAAAAATAGCTAAATTTTCAAAAGTTAATCAGCCAATTGATCAATTAAGCCAGAAGAAACACAAACTGAAGTTGTTAGAAACATCTTCAGTCAGTAGTGTATAAGTCTTGTTTGCGTATTGAGAATAACACTAATGGATAATTCGTGCTGTGACTGAAATCTTAAGCAAAAGCGAATCGCTTCTTCAGTAAATGGTTTCAACATACTGAATATACATATACTCAACTTTTAAACAGTGAAAGTAAATTACCAGAGCACCTCAAGCCAGCAAAAATCGAATGAGTGCATTATTGTTCTTTCTTGAATCAAAATTCCTGTGCATTCAGTAACCCTGTGTTAATATTTTGGATTACTTATTGTTCTGTCGACGTTTTAGAATAACATAACCTTAACGATATTTGATAGAGCATCGGAAAGATTAACATCCAAAGGAATTTGAAATTGAAAGCAGCAGAGTCTATATAACATATTATTGGGTTATGAAGCCTGACGAACATCTCGGAATTGAACACAACACTATTGCTACCTACTACTGCTACTGCCTACTACTACTATCTACAACTACTATCTACAATTAGTACTTACTACTACTACTACTGCTACCTACTAGTACTACCTACAACTACAACTAGATACTATTACTAACTACTACAACTACTTATTGGCTCTAAGTTACACTAGTACCTACTACTACTTCTTTTTAATACCTTCAAATTTTACCTATTGTTTACTAACTATCTACAAGAATGTGTTTCTGTTTTTCTAGAAAATGAAGACATTTCTTATCTCTAGAGACTCGTTAAGCATAAACAACAGAAGCTTTTATCTATCTCAAAGTAATATGCCCTGACTGACACAGACCGATAGAATTTGCAGGCCAAAATTTACAACAAATCATTAAGTGTTTGAAGTTTTTTCAAAGATATGAAAAACTCTGAAGCTTTGTCGTAAACATTAACCCAGTAGTTTTCAACTCAATGTTAGTTTGTTAATTCACAATTAAAAAATCCATGGTATGATATATCAGGTTGATATTTAATTAAATAAATCAATGTAACGTTTTACTGTTTAGCGAACCAGTCTAATTTTTAGAACTTCAAATAAGTTTTATTGCAATGTTCTTTTTGAAGTGCAAATTTTGTATACTTTTCTTCTTATGAGGGATCAGTCATAAACTTAAGTCTTTTGTTCAAATGCTGTTTTTTTTGTTCATTCAATGTATGGCGTCTGGTTTCATTTGCAATTAATTGATAGATATGAAACGCAAACTTTTTAAAATTTCTTTTATGAAGGATTGTATAGCGTAAACATTTACTGGTTCACAATATCAACTTTAAAAACATGCTTGCTTCCAAAACTCCATAGTGTGTACCTCAATGGAAACAAACAATTTACAACGTACATACATTAACCAAAAAACTGAGGTTTTACTCTATATAGTTGTTTTCGTATGTTTATTCAGAGCCCACCTGTTGTTTCAGTTATCATGTATTATACAATTTTTTCTAAACGCTTACGTTTCAAAAATTTGTAGAGACTGAAAACTGATGGGATAGCTTGTCAGAAGGACATGTGTTAGTTGAGTTTCATATGAACCTTAGCTTCGGCTCAGGATGTGTTCACAGCTAAGACTGTAATTGTGAACTTGCTAGTAATCAAAAGTTTAGCGCTACATGATTTTAAAATTTTTGTTATATTAACTTCCTCTTTTTTATTGAATTTCATTTGGTCATTGTTTATCTGAGGAAAATTAAAGATAAATCAACAACATGAAAAGTTTCTCAGCAAAATTAAGTGAAACAGTCATGTTGAAATTGAGAGCTCAAACAAACACCTTGAATTTAGGTGTTTAGGTGAACAAATTGGGTTTGTTTTCAACGTCTGCTTACACTCAAAGGGCACCAATTGGTTCCAGAGAAATACTTTTCGCGGAATTTGAAACAAAATTCTTCTTTATTAGTGTTCAAAACTCAAAAAACCGGAGATGGTATGGCTTTGGATAAGCAAGTATAATAAAATTGTGAAACATGGCCAATCACTTTACCTAAATGTTGAAACCTTGAGTTCGAATTCGAGTTTGTGATCTAATAATAGTATTCATGGATAATTGACTTTTTAAAGTATTCTTTTTTAGTATTCAAAACTCAACAATCAGAGGCGGTATTGATTTCGATAAGCAAGTGTAATAAAATGGTTATGCTTGGCCAATCGCTCTACATCAAAATGGAAGTTTTGAGTTTGTGTCTGAATTTCTGATTTAAAAACACTATTCAAGGATAATTGACTTTGAAAAAAGACTACTGATAGCACTAAAAAACAATAATCGGTGATCGTGTAACTTGGAATTACCAAATAAAATGAAATGTGATAATTTGGCCTATCGCTCTATTTAAAAGTCAAAGTTTTAGTTTGAGTTTGAGTTTGTGATCTAAAAATAGTCTTCAAGGTATAATTACGTCATAATAGTTGAGTTGTGTTATAAAGTTGCGACCGCAAAACAATTGAAACACGTTCTCACAATCTATTTAAACTACAGCTATATATGTGTCGAGAAAGCGAAAGAGACCTTTTGGTTTTACTAAGCTTTCTGATATAGTTTACTAAATTATATAGACTATATTCACATGGTATATTATGTACTCTTTACTGCACGAGTTCTACAAGCATTCCTGAAGACTATAATTTTGCATTTTTCTGTAGAAAAGAACAGAAAAAACGCATGATTTTCCGAAATCAGCAGTGTTGACATTATTTAACAGGAATTCTTGAGAAGAGCGGTCAGTGCAACTTCTTAAATGATTAATTTTCTCTGAAGAATGTTCGGTTAATGAACTTTAAATATTGCAAAATAACTAATATGGAGATATTTTAAGTCATGACTATATTAGGTAACAGTTAACACAACTAACTGTGATTTTTTGCTACCATAAAAACCGTCAACACAGAGAGTAGAAATCAGGTTAGGCGCTTTGATTCCTTCGTCAAACAAGTAGGTTTCTACATTCTTTTGGTCAATTTGGAAAAAGTTCCAGTGTTAAAACCCTGCTATCCATAGTACATTAAGTTCAAAGTTTAAAGTATTCAAAGTTTTTGGAAATTAGTGTTTTACTTTTCTATGTGTTAATAAGTAATCTGGGCTTTGTGTACCTCGTTTTGATGGTATCTTACCGAAAGAGTTTCTATGTTTTCAAACGTTTGTTTGTTATGGATGCTATGAAGAATCGATTTGAGTTCTTTCAACTGAGTCAAAAACAAAAAAAAACAGCAAAAAACAAATCCTGATTATAGAGGCAATTAGGCTAATTTGATTTCCAGGTTTTTTAATGCAGTATTTTAATTATCTCTGAGCTTAAACAATGTGAGAAATATGTAAAACAATGCCTAGCTGACATAAAAAAAGATTTAGACTATGCAAAAAAAGTTTTATAATACTTCCCTGTCAAACAAATAGTAATGAACAAGCTGAATTTTCATTACTACTTTAACGAATTTGTAATTTTAGAACCTCAATGGTTTGCCTGGAGGAAACTCATAAGAGAACGGACAACTATTCACTTCTTGCACCTATTGGAAATTTCGTTCTGATACGTTAAATGCTTACTATTCTTGATACCATAGCTTTATGGATTAACGAAGTTTTGCGTTCGCTTTATTGAATACTTAGCTTTTAAAAATTTTTTGAATTACTTAAATAACATACTGAAATACTTCATATTGACACACAGCTTCAAAAGCTACTGAGTGAATTCTGTGAAAACTAAATGTTCCATGACATACACAAGTTGTTGCACATGCATACAGAAAACACTAGTGCATACTTACGTCTATGGTTCAGATTGAGCCTTTGAGCAAAACATGTTTGTTATATACTGACAGAAAACGTGAGCAGAGGTTTTCTTATCGTTCTTCAATATAAACCACGTCAATACTAAGCAAAATCAATACTATTGTACAAATGACTTGATATTAAACCTACGACTTAGAACCAGTTACTATATAACCTAGAAGCAATTGTGGGTCGAAATGTATTCCGTATTAAACATATGCAAGCCTATGTACTCACTCGTTTTTTATCTCAACGTTTGCTGCAACACAGTAGAATACATGTATATACGCCTTCTTGATCACAGACAAAAGAATACTTAAGCAAACTAATAAAAGTGCCTTTAGCCCAAATTATTATGCAAGATTTTTGCAGAGCAGACTGAACTTCTCTCACGCACAAATCAATTCTTCTGCTATATGCTTAGCAGTCAGATCAAAACCTTGAAATGTCAATGGCCGAGGTACTTAGGAGAAACTTCAATTCATTACGAATGAAAACCTATAAGAATTAGTCTAACAGGTTTAACAACTGAGGCCTCCTCAAAATGTTATAGGTATTCATTGGAAACTATTTGGCTAATTAGGCTAATAGAACGTATGCTAACATACCAGCCAACAGTTTGAATTTACTTTTAACTGAATGACTTGCTTCTCAAAATAACATTTTAGTGTTTTCATTCTTGAGTGGTATTCCATTCAGTTAGTGTATGCCAAAACCCAAACTCAACTGCCGGTTTATAACTTATAATGTATCATATCCTAACGCAATTTGAAGGCTCATTTCAGCGCACAATTGTCTATCAAACTCGATATGAAAACAAAATTGCCTTTATACAACAAAGGAAGGACAGTTCAATTTCAAGCTGGACTACCTTCGATCACTGCCTCATACCCAAAAAATTTATTGACTTTGTTACTACATTACCCAATATAACCGAAGAAGAAGACTTTATCAACAACTCAACCCCCTCGGAAACTGAAGTAACTTCTCAGCATATACCCAATCCTTTGACTTCTGACATAGGATCACTTCCCACGGACATCAAGAGGATTTTGCGCAGTAACGATTTCGAAAGTATGCCCCTCTTCAAGAGCCATGAAGAATACTTCGCTGCCTTAGAAGATTTGGAAAATCTGTGGAAAAAGCTCGAATCATGCAGAAATGAAATCAAACTAATCACTATTCACGATAAAATTGATCATACTACATCATCCACATCCGATGATAACAGAAAGACTGTGATATCTTCCATATTATAACGATTCCCTAGCGTTCTTGAAGAAAACTCAAAAATTGAAGAAAACTTCCAGAAATTTAGCACTGAGCCATTGCCTAACAATGCTCTACAAAAGAGGAGCCATCGTGTAGTTCGAGGATGTGTACTTCATAGTGGAAATTTTCCAATAAGAATGAGATTCGATGAAAATGTGAGGTGTTCATGTGACAATAACAACTAGAACTGAAAAGTTCTTGTTGATTAAAGCTTATGAACTAGACGTTGGTTTTCAGTATTGAATTGTTTCCATTTATAACCTGTTATTTTGAAACGCTGTGCATTATTAAACTTCATTGTGTATGCTTATTATCCAAAATTTAGTAGTTGCAAAACCACTCCTTTAAAATACAGTTTGTTGATTCAACATTATCCACGTCAGAGGAACAGGAAACGGTGTTCAGCCTGTTCAAAGGAGTAGAAAGTCAGAAATTTGTAGTAGAGTAGGATCACCAAACCATAAATTGTTGTTCTGAAAATGTTGAAACGGCTACGCGCAAGAGATTCGACATTATAAACCGCCGCATTTTGTTTTGATTTATGGAGAGCCGAAATCAAAAAGTTGCTGTTAATTACCCTGATTTGTTAGTTGATTACTAAAAAAGTACCTGAGTGGGTTAATTGGTCATGTTCGGTTATGATAGTTTCATATCAAGTCCAAGAGCCGCTGAGGCATGGCCATGGTCCGCGATGGTTTCAAGATAATTAATTTTTAATTCGCTTTCAGTGTCTATACTAGGAGATACTAAATTTTCATTTCTCAAATACTCGGTTAAGATTGGTGAAAAATTTATTAGTCTCATTTGAGAAGCCAATTTAATTGGCCATAAAATTTATCTTAAATTATCAACTAATAATTTAAATAAAATGTCGGCTCTCTTTTAAGTTGGCTCTTTTCACTTCAGCTCTCTTACAAGTCACCGGTTGAAAAAAAATTCAACTTGAACACTTGATTATTCATGAAGAAAAATACCTGTATTGTGAGAAGTTCAGTCTGCTCTGCAAATTTCTTGCATAATATTTTCGGCTAAAAGCACTTTTATTAGTTTGCTTAAGTATTCTTTTGTCTGTGATCAAGAAGGCGTATATACATATACATGTATATCTTTGAGATAAAAAACGAGTGAGTACATAGGCTTGCAAATGTTTGTTACGGAATAATACATTTCGACACACAGTGTGCTCCAGTATAACGTTAACTTAAATAAAGCAATTGAATAAACAGGACAAATCAAATTAATTTAAATTCACCTATTGACCTTATTGTTTGTCTTTTATGGTTACAATTGCTTCTAGGTTATATAGTAACTGGTTCTAAGTCGTAGGTTTAATATCAAGTTATTTGTACAATATTATTGATTTTGCTTAGTTTTGACGTGGTTTATATTGAAGAACGATAAGAAAACCTCTGCTCACGTTTTCTGTCAGTATATAACAAACATGTTTTGCTCAAAGGCTCAATCTGAACCATAGACGTAAGTATGCACTAGTGTTTTCTGTATGCCTGTGCAACAACTTGTGTATGTCATGGAACATTTAGTTTTCACAGAATTCACTCAGTAGCTTTTGAAGTTGTGTGTCAATATGAAGTATTTCAGTATGTTATTTAAGTAATTCAAAAAATTTTTAAAAGCTAAGTATTCAGTAACGCGAACGCAAAACTTCGTTAATCCATAAAGCTATGGTATCAAGAATAGTAAGCATATAACGTATCAGAACGAAATTTCCAATAGGTGCAATAAGTGAATAGTTGTCCGTTCTCTTATGAGTTTCCTCCAGGCAAACCATTGAGGTTCTAAAATTACAAATTCGTTAAAGTAGTAATGAAAATTCAGCTTGTTCATTACTATTTGTTTGACAGGGAAGTATTATAAAACTTTTTTTGCATAGTCTAAATCTTTTTTTATGTCAGCTAGGCATTGTTTTACATATTTCTCACATTGTTTAAGCTCAGAGATAATTAAAATACTGCATTAAAAAACCTGGAAATCAAATTAGCCTAATTGCCTCTATAATCAGGATTTGTTTTTTGCTGTTTTTTTTTGTTTTTGACTCAGTTGAAAGAACTCAAATCGATTCTTCATAGCATCCATAACAAACAAACGTTTGAAAACATAGAAACTCTTTCAGTAAGCAGGGTTTTAACACTGGAACTTTTTCCAAATTGACCAAAAGAATGTAGAAACCTACTTGTTTGACGAAGGAATCAAAGCGCCTAACCTGATTTCTACTCTCTGTGTTGACGGTTTTTATGGTAGCAAAAAATCACAGTTAGTTGTGTTAACTGTTACCTAATATAGTCATGACTTAAAATATCTCCAAATTAGTTATTTTGCAATATTTAAAGTTCATTAACCGAACATTCTTCAGAGAAAATTAATCATTTAAGAAGTTGCACTGACCGCTCTTCTCAAGAATTTCTGGTAAATAATGTCAACACTGCTGATTTCGGAAAATCATGCGTTTTTTCTGTTCTTTTCTACAGAAAAATGCAAAATTATAGTCTTCAGGAATGCTTGTAGAACTCGTGCAGTGAAGATTACATAATAGACCATGTGAATATAGTCTATATAATATAGTAAACTATATCAGAAAGCTTAGTAAAACCAAAAGGTCTCTTTCGCTTTCTCGACACATATATAGCTGTAGTTTAAATAGATTGTGAGAACGTGTTTCAATTGTTTTGCGGTCGCAACTTTATAACACAACTCAACTATTATGACGTAATTATACCTTGAACACTATTTTTAGATCACAAACTCAAACTCAAACTCAAACTTTGACTTTTAAATAGAGCGAGAGGCCAAATTATCACATTTCATTATATTTGGTAATTCCAAGTTACACGATCACCGATTATTGTTTTTTAGTGCTATAAGTAGTCTTTTTTCAAAGTCAATTATCCGTGAATAGTGTTTTTAAATCACAAATTCAGACACAAACTCAAAACTTCCATTTTAATGTAGAGCGATTGACCAAGCAAAACCAGTTTATTACACTTGCTTATCGAAATCAATGCCGCCTCCGATTGTTGAGTTTTGAATACTAAAAAAGAATACTTTAAAAAGTCAATTATCCATGAATACTATTATTAGATCACAAACTCGAATTCGAACTCAATGGTTCAACATTTAGGTAAAGTGATTGGCCATGTTTCACAATTTTGTTATACTTGCATATCCAAAGCCATACCATCTCCGGCTTTTTGAGTTTTGAACAGTAATAAAGAAGAATTTTGTTTCAAATTCCGCGAAAAATGCTTCTCTGGAACCAATTGGTGCCCTTTGAGTGTAAGCAGACGTTGAAAACAAACCAAATTTGTTCACCTAAACACCTAAATTTAAGGTGTTTGTTTGAGCTCTCAATTTCAACATGACTGTTTCACTTAATTTTGCTGAGAAACTTTTCATGAGGTTGATTTATCTTTAATTTTCCTCAGATAAACAATGACCAAATGAAATTCAATAAAAAAGAGGAAGTTAATATAACAAAAATTGCAAAATCATGTAGCGCTAAACTTTTGATTACTAGCAAGTTCACAATTACAGTCTTAGCTGTGAACACATCCTGAGCCGAAGCTAAGGTTCATATGAAACTCAACTAACACATGTCCTTCTTACAAGCTATCCCATCAGTTTTCAGTCTCTACAAATTTTTGAAACGTAAGCGTTCAGAAAAAATTGTGTAATACATGATAACTGAAACAACAGGTGGGCTCTGAATAAACATACGAAAACAACTATATAGAGTAAAACCTGTTTTTTGGTTTATGTATGTACGTTGTAAATTGTTTGTTTCCATTGAGGTACACACTATGGAGTTTTGGAAGCAAGCATGTTTTTTAAAGTTGATATTGTGAACCAGTAAATGTTTACGCTATACAATCCTTCATAAAAGAAATTTTCAAAAGTTTGCGTTTCATATCTATCAATTAATTGCAAATGAAATCAGACGTCATACATTGAATGAACAAAAAAACAGCATTTGAACAAAAGACTTAAGTTTATGACTGATCCCTCATAAGAAAAAAAAGTATACAAAGTTTGCACTTCAAAAAAGAACATAGCAATAAAACTTATTTGAAGTTCTAAAAATTAGACTGGTTCGCTAAACAGTAAAACGTTACATTGATTTATTTAATTAAATATCAACCTGATATATCATACCATGGATTTTTTAATTGTTAATTATCAAACTAACATTGAGTTGAAAACTACTGGGTTAATGTTTACGACAAAGCTTCAGAGTTTTTCATATCTACTGAAGCTGTTTCTAACAACCCCCGCAGATACAGAGTTTGTGTTTCTTCTTGCTTAATTGATCAATTGGCTGATTAACTTTTGAAAATTTAGCTATTTTTACAGTTCCAGTGGAAACTACTCTTCATATACATCATTACAATTTTTGTTTGATTCAAGCTCTTGATGAATTCCTATCATTCTACTTTATTTAACTAAAAAGTTCAATTGCTCCTGCGTATCATAGTTTTTCTACCAAATTTTTCGGTTTTTTACAGAATTGATTCCTTTTACTTAGCTCAATTTTTTGTTTATCTCTCAACAATTTATCTCAAATACATTTTTCCTGTAAATAATCTTGCTCGATCCTAGAAGGGTAGCTGAATAAGTGTAAGGAAATATGTTTTCAAAAAAAGCATGCTCAGAACATCAAAAAGTTGTTTTTGTCTTCTGTTTTGCAACATTTTATTATTTTCTTGCCAAGGATTCAAAGACAAAGAGCATGAATTCAATTTCTTTTCTGTAAAAAATCTTGATAGTTTTTAATATGGTAGCTAGCTAGGTGTAGAAAATTCAGATTTTCAAAAAAGCAGGCTCGGAAAATCAAAAAATTGTTGTCGTCTTCGGTTGTGATGTTTTGCTAGCCAATGTTTAGAGGACAGAGTGTATTAGCGCTGAAGGTCAAAATCTGTTTACAAGATATAATATTATTGGATCGTGGAGACAAATAACAACATTCTTCAAGGCAATTAAATTGCCCACAAGGGACTTATCTCACTCTCTCTCGCTCTCGTCTGATTGCAAACATATAAATACACAAATACATAAACACATTCAGACATATGTACATACATTCCACTGTGTAGATATAGAAAAACATACACACATAAAAACAAAAACGTCTTGACAATTACACACATTTACAATTTCTACCACAAACATACATTTCAGCCTATACTCATACAAACTTATTACTAAACTTAAGCATAGTTATATTTACTTATAAACCAATATACACTTCCATATATATTTCCAGTATATTCATGAATACGCATAATTGTAAACATAAAACTTTCATTCTTTCCTTTCTTTCGATTGTTCATTCTGACATAAAAATTACAATTTTGAACACAAGCAAGCAAATATACGTACTTGTTTTGATATAAATAAACATAGTTACAAATGCATACAAAAAAATAAAGACATGCTTTCAACATCATACTGCACATTTGCAGTGGTATTGTCATTAAAAACTGCTTCTGACTGCTCTTTGACTTATTTCAGACCAGTCCAGAAACTGCGTTGTTCCGGTCTCACCTGGTTGAACAAAAAAAAGGTCCACAAAAATCACTTTTGAGTGCTCTTTCATAGCGCAAAATCCATTTCAAACCATTTTAGGACTATAAAAAATTTTGGAATATATTTCTCAAAAGTTCAAAATTTTTTTATGTGTTGACCCCAATACTTCCTAGGTGAAGGAAAGTGAACTCAACAAAAAAACACCTATGACTGCTCTTTCATAGCGCAAAATCCATTTCATACCAATTTAGAACTCCGAAAAATTTTGGAATTTTTTTCTCAAAAATTTGAAATTTTTGTGTTTCGACCCCCCATACTGCATAGGTGAAAAAAGTGAACTCAACAAAAAATCACTTCTGAGTGCTCTTTTATAGCGCAAAATCCATTTCAGACCATTCTAGGACTTTGAAAAATTTTTCAAATATTTGAAATTTTTTGGCCTCGGGTGTCTTATATTGGATTTTTTATATTTTCACCAAAAACATTTGGTGAGAGTCAAGAACTTAGGTAACACCTTATTCTATAAACAGCAAACATTGCCACAGCGGAAATCTGCCATTTGCTTGTTAAGGCGGGGGTTCGGACCCCACCCCCCTACAAGACTTTTTACCACCGAAAAACTGATTTTCTCTTTGTGAAACAAAGTTTTTTGGATAAATTTCGCCAGACTGCTTAACCCAAGAACTTCTCACAGGCTGGCGAAACTTAGCCAAAAAACTTTGTTTCACAAAGAGAAAATCTGTTTTTCGGTGGTAAAAAGTCTTGTAGTTGGGGGGGTCCGAACACCCCCCCCCCCCCCCCCCTACAAGCATATGGCAAATTCTCTTACTACTTATATATATATATATATATATATATATATATT
>NW_027450178.1:0-1212 GCF_964194025.1 Convolutriloba macropyga | reverse complement strand
CAAAGGAACATGTGGAAACATTTGACAGAACAAAAAATTCTCAAAGCCAAATTTTTAAGACAAGACGTTTAAAATCAACAGGTCGATAACAGGCATAATTTTTATGACAAGCAAGCGAAACCACTTATGTTGAGGAACATAGTCTAAGTTTTGTGAAAAAAAGGGCGCGAAGTTGCTATAAAAGCTAAGCCTGTAAAGTGATTTTCTCCTACAGGAGAAAAAAGTCTGGGAAACGTAAAAATTAATGCAAGAATTTGCATCGCAGCAATTTTGAGAAAGCTGCTATGGAGAAACACATTACGTTTTAACGATCCACTAGGATTTCCAAAAACTTTTTTCAACAAAACCACATACTTTGAAGACAAATGTGTGAATTTTTTTAAATATCGAGACCTGCAGGCTTGCTAAACTATAAAAAAACTTAATAAGAATGACCCTTATCAGGCACAGTGGCTTTCGTTACGTCTAGGGACGTGACGACAGATTCGACAACCTTTTGGGAGATTCTAAATGTTTTCAATTGAGCAGAATCATCTTCTGAGTATTCAGAGAGCTGGTGACTTTAACTGAAGACACTTGCAAAGAAGTGGTTGAATCTTTCACATTTCTTTTTATCATCTGCAGATGTTTCGCCTTTGTAATGCATTATTTTTGGAATTTTTTGCCGCTTTCGAATGCTTCCTAGCTACTTCCGAATGCAGGAAAACCGTCCACTTATGAAGAGTGTCTCTCCAAATATGACTTGATCATCCTAAACTGCCCTTTTGACCTTCTTTTGTAGTTTTTTAAGCTTTAGTAACCGTTTGATTGTACAATTGCGGTCAAGTTTCCTTTAGTTTGCTTGATCAGATGTGAAGGAAGTGTCCTTGCTTGCCCATGGTGGAAGAATGTATCGATGACTTGTGCCGCCTGCTATTACCATTGATACCACTGATCGGCTAGCTTGTCCACGTTACTGAAGCAAAAAGGCGAGAAAAGTTTTTTGAAAATTGTGCTTGAGATGCTTATCCATTTTTTTTACATCATACTGAAATACCGTAGGTGCATTTTCGCGCACATTGCGTACGCCTCAAGCAGGGATCGTATTTCTACGTGGTTGTAGCAATTCTTGTTATATATTGAGTATTGAGTTGTAAGACTTTGGTCTAGAGTACAGGAGAGGAAAAGTTGGGGTTTGTTGAATAAGACAATGCTGAGAAGTTTTTATTTGGT
>NW_027450177.1:0-29758 GCF_964194025.1 Convolutriloba macropyga | reverse complement strand
ATCTGAAAAGTACAAAAATTCGGTGAATTCGGCTGTTTTAGGCGCTGGAACGGCTGAAAAATGGCTGAAAACAGCCCAGAACAAATGAATTACACTCATATGGTTTTAAATAGACTCCCGGGTTGCTAATACACAAATTGATATGCCCCCGGTCATCATTTTATATCATCTCGCGAAAAAGCCCAAAAATTAATGCAAAAATCGTGGCACGTTGCGTCATTTTTCGAGTTCGAAATATTCACTCGAAATTTTTTGAAAAGTTGTTTTTGACTAGGGAATCAACTTTCAATTGTTACACAGTTCTTGGCCAAGACTGGTCAGACTTGTAAGACTTGTTTTAAGACTTGGCCAGTACTGGAAAGCGAAATAAGACTTAGATATAGGTTTTCCCAGTACTGATATTGACTTGGGGTTCGGTACGGGTGGAACACGCGTTAAGTGTTTAATGTTTATTTGAACTTTGATTTTGCGAATGACATTAAATTTTTAGACAGGACCAAGATTTTGTTAATCCAGTTGTAAGAAATTTTTGAATGAATTACATTTGTCCACTTATCATGCAAATACTTCATCAAAATAATGAGACGCTGCTGACAAGTAGAGCAGAAAATTAAACGTCTAATCATTCGACCGAGCATTTCAACTGCCTGGATACAAGCAGTTGCTTCATGCAAGAATTACAGTAAATACCATGAAAACATTTATTTGTTGGTTTTCTGCAAAATTAGCAGCATTTTATAAAAGGGTCACCGCTCATTTCAATCAACACTGCTAAAAAGGTAAAATGCTAGCGGTGGAAATTTTTATTTTACACATCAATTGATCTCCGCTCAGTATAGTGTTCTGCGACAAAACGCCGGACAGGGAAGCCACATTAACTGCAGGGTTTTGAACATATTTTTCGTTTCAGTTGTTTTCAGCAAACTTCAGATTTTTTTAAAGGTCTAAATACAGTTAGAGTGATGTTTTTGTGAGTAAATTTTCAACAAAACTTCTGTTCATATTCTGCAGTGCTATATATTACGAATATATGTCTTCTTTCAAGTCACTTGTTTTTTCTATTGAGCCGTTGAGGAATGCTCGGTCCAGTTAACTTAACTGTAGGAGTTTGGTTTCGCTTGGCCAACGATGGAATTATTACTTGAATACTATCAACATAAACTAACTTACAATATAACAGAGCAGTAGAAAAATTTCCCAAACCTCAATGGAGAAGGAACAATTATCAACATAAAGCACTCATAAAACAATAAGTCTTCAACTAGTTCTCCATCCGTCTATTCTTATAAGCTCCCTTTGTACGGCTACTCCCACTCGCTCGAGGGTGATTCATTTTTGCGGCGAAGAATACTTCAAATTACACCTGCAAAACTCTTTTTGTCAACTCCAACGGCGTGATTGCCTGATCATTTTTATGGCAAAGCGCTTGTGATTAATTTTTAATTTGAATGCTTTCTTAGAAGTCTAAGTTTAGCCGTGAATCTTTTCAGAGATTTAAAAAATTTATTAATCACTTCCCGTTTCTGTTGGAGATATATCACTCAAAATGCTGCGTGGTGTACAATTTTTTGTAATTTTTTCTCTTATTTGCGGAACTTTTACTTTTAAATCTCGAGACGAGGAGCAGAAGTTTGTGGCCGATCTTCTGAACAAGACTACGCTTAGTTCTGTACCAAGAAAGGATTTAGCTGTCATCTTCAGTGTTGCTCTTTATCAGCTAATGGAGATTAACGAGAAACACGGAACAGCTACGATGCGAATCTGGTTGATGGTTGCTTACCATTTACCCGAGATACAGTGGAATCCATCGGACGTTGACGGCGTCGATCTGATTTACCTTCCGCCGAATTCAGTCTGGATACCCGACATTTTATTGTTTGACGTTTCTGAAATAAAGTACGAAGCATTTGAGAATCAACTGATCCAATCGGACGGGCTAGTACACGCCAAAAATTCGATGACGACTTTCAAAGTTACGTGCAAGCTCAACTTTCGTTATTTCCCGTTTGATCAGCAAGATTGTCCATTGACGGCGGGCCAGTGGATTGCCCATTCAGGTAATTATATGATTGATGGAATTGATGGACCATCGGGTCAAATTCCTTATGAAAGTGCCGAGATTAGTGGCGAGTGGGAACTTAATTTGCCAATTACATATAGCGTGCAAGATATGAACAACTGGGATGGCTACCATACCATAAAATTCAACTTCAGATTCAAACGTAACCCCGAGTTCTTCTTGATTGTCCTGGTGGTTCCCTCCGTTCTGCTTGGAATCCTGCCGACGTTGGCATTCCTGATTCCGGTTGAATCCGGAGAGAAGATCTCTCTTGGACTGACCACACTTCTGGCACAAGTTGTGGAGCTTCTCGTTCTCTCTGATATTCTTCCTCCCAGTTCTAGAGGGGACTTCCCGATCTTCGGGCGATTGGTGATCTATTCGGTTGTTCTGATCGTCATCTCAATTTTTGAATCAATTATTGTCACTTGCATTTACAACATATCGCCTGGAATTGCGATGAACTCAAAGCTTGTGTGTTTACTCAATTCGCGAATTTTGAAATTTGCGTGCCTTTCGAAAACGAATGATTTAAATCGTTCCGCTGTGAAGTTCTCAATTTCTAATGAAAACAGAACGCATGCTGATAACAGACGTGTAGATGACATCAGTGCACACGAGCCAATTTTCGAGACACATAATTGGCAACTTCTGTCTCAGCTCATTGATCGACTGATGTTCATTGTTTATTTCATACTTTTGATTAGTGGCTTGACTTATTTCATTATTGCCATAAAAATATGAATGCTTGTGTGGATCCAAAATTTTGTGAAAGGTCACAATAGAGGGAAGTTTTGGCCGATACTCCACTTAATTGTGACTTTTGATGCAAAACTTTGGTTCCATGCAGCGAAAGTGGAATTTGCAAATGAGCATTATGGGGATTGTAAATCATTTACAAATTCCAAATTGGATTCTGCTCTTTCGAAACTAAGCAATTAAAAAAATCAATAATAACGGATGCCGATTTGGCAAAAAAAAGCTTAGAAACCCTTTATTGAGGGAAACTACGCCTGAGGATTCTTGGTCGAATCGAAACTTCTTTCAAAACTTCTTTGGAATATCTTAATTTTTCCTGACTTTCTGTCCTTGTTGACGGAGAGTGGTTGAAGAAAGTTTAAAGAAGGGCTGAATTAGCGATGGTTAAAGTGGGTTTGAAGTACAGTCTTTTCGAAGTCTGCAATGTGGGGTCACTAGCTATAACAGAAGAAAACTCAACCAAAGACAAAAAGTCAAACACAAAAGACACATAAATATTTTTTCCGGAATTCAAAATCTTGAAAGATTCTTGCAAGATTTTGAATCCTGTCTAATTTTTTTTCATTGAATTAGGCTTCGTAACTTGTTCAATATACAATAACTTGCTTCAAAGATGTTTTCTAAAATACTTGTACCCAGATTTATTTTTTGGCTTTGATTGATAAGTTTTGAATCATCTTGCAAGAATCTTGCAGGATTTGAATCCGCTCATCACTAGGGTACCCAAAAACGGGCAAATAAGATGAAACGTTTTTGCAATTCTTGCAAGACATCCATTGTTCTGGCAGATCTTGCAGAATATCCTTTTTCTCCCAAAATCCTGCAAAGCAATTTTTTTGCAATATTCTGACAGAATATTGCACGACAACCATCTGGTCTCGCCTGGTGCAGTAAAAGAACAGGATTTGTTCAAGTAAATTTTGAAACTGATTTTCAAAGTTTTGACACTATTCTTCATAAATCTCACCGAAAATATCTAACATCGAAAATTTAAAACGTTAAGGTGAATGTAATAACAGAGGCTAACGATTTGAAACAGTTGAAATTATTCATCATTTTGTTTTTGTTTTGGTGCCCCTTTTGGTGGGCGGAACTCTTGGTTGTTCTATTAACTCATAGAATTCAAATAAAATGTACATCTAATGATTCAAAAACTTTCAAAATGCAAACGTTAGACTCAATCAAACGATTTAGGAGAAGTTGTCATTTTAGAACACCATCTTTCATTAATTCTTCAATCGTCTTATTGCTTACAAAGTAATAAGCGATAAAAAATTCCCCTCATCAGGTGGACACTATTCTTTGTAGCAATGCATTTTTCCGCAATCCAGTTTCGTTTTTGAAATATTAAAATATTGAGACTTTTGGGATAATTAGCAATAACAATTTTTTGCTCTTAAAGCAGACAATAGGATCTCTCAAATCGCAAAATAGTCAAAGATGGCAATTTTCAAGTACAAAAATCTCTTTCAAGTCTCTTAGACGTCACATTCTCTGGTCCGGCAACCTGATGAAGTTCTTCACATGTTGCAAGAAAAGCGAAAAAGAGCCTGAATGTTTTGCTGCGCACATTTCACATGATTGTCTCTTGAATTAGAACAACAAATTTTCAACCACTTTCTTCTTCTGTAAGAGACTTGAAATTTTTAAAAATATTTCATTATTGTTCTCAAAAGGTTTTAAAATGGCTATATTATGTTTAAAAATAGTAGCTCCAATATTGAACAAACGTAGAATAAGTGTTGGCAAAAACGAATCAGCAAAACGAATAACTTTAAAAAAATTTTGCGAGAAAATTGATTTGATCCGGCTTATAAATGTGCAAAAGAAACTCTGTTGAGATCATTCTGCGGGAAAGTGGAAGCTCGGACACATATACTTCTTTGCCATGAAAAATTTACCAGCTGTTTAAAGCAGCAATGACTTTCAATGCAAATAGTTTGTCATAAAATTGTACTCAAAACTGTTATGTTAGTGTAGACTGTCAATAATTGTATAAATAGGGTGCCTTACGAATAATGTTAATTTTCAGAAGTTGCGGATTTTTTAAAACAAACAGTCAAAGAAGGAGGCTTGGTAATGTGCGTTTGCACATAACGTTCCGACGCCCCTCATCTACAGTTTTCACTTAATTGTCTGCCAAATTAGGCAGAGATAAAAAAAGTACCATATCAACATAAGAAAGGGATTCAAAGCTACAAGTTAACAGAGATAATGTTGGCAAATGAGAGAAATCCTTTCTCCTTTTTTTGATAAAAAATTCCAATCTTCGTAGCCAACATTAGCTTTCAAATTAAAAAGAGGCAGTTGTTTTGCAACTGTTTTGAAAACTAATTGCGCCTATTATTAGTGAAACTAAGTCATTAGATTATAAAATAACATTAAATACCAGCTGAAACAAAAATTTTCAAAAACAGCAATACAAAACCACAGTGTTAAAGCCATTAATATTATAAAATATTAATCTTGAGAAAATTCAAACCTCTTTTGCGTTTCTTTTCAAACTCATTAGGTCTTTTTGCAAAATGATTCTTTCAAATTGACAGCGAAAAAACCACTAAATTGAAAAGTATCTAAATTTAACAAAATCCTTCTGAAACAAATTGTGTAAGCCCTGAAGACATCAGTGAAATGTTTTTGGACAACAAAACATTGAAGAGATCTCTCAATAATGAAGTTAAATTACAAAAAAGATACGACATTGAAAAATACGAAAAATACCGAAAACTAGAACAAAAAGTTATAAGTTGAAGAATAATTTTACATTTTTATGAAAAATCCAATTAGGAACTCAATTAAACCATACGTTATATATCAATATCAGTTATTGAGTTAGTTCAGGTATCGATAGTTGGTCGCAGAGAACTTATACTACCCAATATTTAGCATTCGACAACAAAAATTACCTAAAATGTCTTGGCAAAAAAACTCTACCAAATTCTGCAAGAAAACGTTGTTACAACCCTTACAACTTTATGTTCAGAAAACAAAAAACATCTTTTTCAATTATAATTTTTGTACAAAAATTTTTCAGATAGATGACTAAGTAAAGTTAATGTCACAATTGGCCAAAGAAACAAAACAAAATTAACAGCGAAAAAGGGGCAATTATGCCCAAAAATCATAATGTTTTGTATGAAAACTCGTAATACCAGATCCAAGATTCCGTTCCTTTAGAACAATCCACCACAAAATTAGTTTGTATTCTATAAGAAAGAATGTTTGACCCATTTTCACTGAAAAAAAAGTAAAAGTTGTCAGAAATAATATTTAAAAAAATGACAAGTTCAGAAAATCATTGAATCTTCCTACATATATATTTAGCAAATATATTCAGTAACATAAGAGACCAAAGGCAACACCCGAATGTATGGTACAGGTTTACCTACACCTCTGGCAGAAGGCATTGGGAGAGTTAAATTGTTAGATTTATTAATCAGAGGGCAAAAGATTAACAATTGAAGAAAAAACAATAATTCAGTTAAAATTTACCAAAGCTCTTCTTAAAATTAAGAAATTTCTTATTGTTAGAATCCATGATAATTTCAAACCTGTCTCTGATTTTGCTGTAAGTTTAAGTGTTTGCCCAAGTGTACCATTGGTTTCGGAATTAGGCCAACTGTTGAGTGAAATACTTACACATATACTTCTTTGCCATGAAAAATTTACCAGCTGTTTAAAGCAGCAATGACTTTCAATGCAAATAGTTTGTCATAAAATTGTACTCAAAATTGTTATGTTAGTGTAGACTGTCAATAATTGTATAAATAGGGTGCCTTACGAATAATGTTAGTTTTCTGAAGTTGCGGATTTTTTAAAACAAACAGTCAAAGAAGGAGGCTAGGTAATGTGCGTTCGCACATAACGTTCCGACGCCCCTCATCTACAGTTTTCACTTAATTGTCTGCCAAATTAGGCAAAGATAAAAAAAAGTACCATATCAACATAAGAAAGGGATTCAAAGCTACAAGTTAACAGAGATAATGTTGGCAAATGAGAGAAATCCTTTCTCCTTTTTTTTGATAAAAAATTCCAATCTTCGTAGCCAACATAAGCTTTCAAATTTAAAAGAGGCAGTTGTTTTGCAACTGTTTTGAAAACTAATTGCGCCTGTTATTAGTGAAACTAAGTCATTAGATTATAAAATAACATTAAATACCAGCTGAAACAAAAATTTTCAAAAACAGCTTTACAAAACCACAGTGTTGAAGCCATTAAAATTATAAAATATTAATCTTGAGAAAATTCAACCCTCTTTTGCGTCTCTTTTCAAATTCATAAAGTCTTTTTGCAAAATGATTCTTTCAAATTGACAGCGAAAAAACCACTAAATTGAAAAGTATCTAAATTTAACAAAATTCTTCTGAAACAAATTGTGTAAGCCCTGAAGACATCAGTGAAATGTTTTTGGACAACAAAACATTGAAGAGATCTCACAATAATGAAGTTAAATTACAAAAAAGATACGACTTTGAAAAATACGAAAAATACTGAAAACTAGAACAAAAAATTATAAGTTGAAGAATAATTTTACATTTGGAACTCAATTAAACCATACGTTATTTATCAATATCAGTTATTGAGTTAGTTCAGGTATCGATAGTTGGTCACAGAGAACTTATACTACCCAATATTTAGCATACGACAACAAAAATTACCTAAAATGTCTTGGCAAAAAAAAACTCTACCAAATTCTGCAAGAAAACGTTGTTACAGCCCATACAACCTAATGTTCAAAAAACAAAAAATATCTTTTTTAATTATAATTCCTGTACAACGTTTTTTCAGATAGACGACTAAGTAATGTTAATGTCACAATTGGCCAAAGAAACAAAACAAAATTAACAGCGAAAAAGGGGCAATTATGCCCAAAAATCATAATATTTTGTATGAAAACTCGTAATACCAGAGCCAAGATTCCGTTCCTTTAGAACAATCCACCACAAAATTAGTTTGTATTCTATAAGAAAGAATGTTTGACCCATTTTTACTGACAAAAAATAAAAGTTGTCAGAAATAATATTTAAAAAAATGACAAGTTCAGAAAATCATTGAATCTTCCTTAAAACAAATATATTCAGTAACATAAGAGACCAAAGGCAACAACCGAATGCATGGTACAGGTTCACCTACACCTCTCGCAGAAGGCATTGGGAGAGTTAAATTGTTAGAGTTAGTAATCAGAGGGCAAAAAGATTAACAATTGAAGAAAAAACACAATAATTCAGTTGAAGTTTACCAAAGCTCTTCTTAAAATTAAAAAATTTTTTAATGTAAGAATCCATGATCATATCAAACCTGTCTCTGATTTTGCTGTAAGCCTAAGTGTTTGCCCAAGTGTACAATTGGTTTCGGAATTAGGCCAACTGTTGAGTGAAATACTTCAATTATTTAAAAAAATGACGCATTTTGTATAATTATCGAGTTATTATTGTAAAAAACGGCAAAACTTTATTTCCAAAGATTTACCGGACACCGAGATTCATACAGCTCAATTTTGGAGTTTAACGAGATTATATCAGCGGTTTTTAGGTCTCCAATTTCGGCAAAAAAATTCATATTTTGTCCCGTTTTTGATACAAAAATATCTAAATTTTGAAAAATTTATCAAAATTTGTAGCCAAAGAAACTCAAATCAAACAATTCAGGAAAAATTCTCCTGTCTCTAACAGTAACAATTAAACTCTATTGTTAGATGAGTTTCAATGTCTTTTATATAATATTAGCAAAACTGTGCCGAATTTTAGCAAAAATTAATGAAAATGTGAATAAAAATTGGAATATTCTCAAAACTTTGAACCAGGATAACTCCCTGTAAAAAACGAAAATCAAAAAAAATTTAAATTCAAAAATGGTACACAATAAAAACTGTAGAGCTTGACCGAAGATTTGAAAACAAAATTATCACAAAATTGAGGACTGCCTTGATAGAGAAAAGTCCAATTCTTTGGTCCGCAACTCGATGAAGTTTTTCACATGTTGCAAAATAAGCGAAAAAAAAGTGGTTGTTGTTTTGCTGCTCAAATTTCACATGATTGTCTCTTGTATTAGGACAAGAAATTTTCCGCCACTTTCTTCTTCTGTAACTGACTTGAAATCTTTAAAATTATTTTATTATTGTTCCCAAAATGTTTATAAAATGGTAAAATTTTGTTTAAAATAAGTAGCTCCAATATTGAACAAACGTAGAATAAGTGTTGGTCAAAAACGAATCAGCAAACACAATAACTTAAAATTATTTTGCAAGAAAATTGATTTGAACCGGCTTATAAATGTGCAAAAGAAACTCTGTTGATTTCATTCTGCGGGAAAGTGGAAGCTCGCACACATTTATTTTTTTGCCATGAAAATTTTACCAGCTGTTTAAAGCAGCAATGACTTTCAATGCAAATGGTTTTTCATAAAATTGTACTCAAATTTGTTATGTTAGTGTATATTGTCAATAATTGTACAAATAGGGTGCCTTACGAAATATGTTAATTTTCTGAAATTGCAGATTTTTTAAAACAAACAATCAAACAAGGCGGCCCGGTAATGTGCGTTCTCACATAATGTTCCTACCCCGCTCATCTACATTTTTCACTTAATTGTTTACCAAATTAGGAAGAGCTTAAAAAGTACCATATCAACATATCTTTAAAAAAAAAGTTAAATGAGCAAAACAACCTACCTTAGAGGGCCAATAAGACCTGTGGTTATGAGACATATGTATGGTACTACCAGAAAAGACGGTGATAAAGAACAAAAAAAAACAAAAATCATGATTACGATCCAAACTTGTTGTCCAATTTTTGAAAACAATTAATAACTAAATCAAAATGCCATCAGATAAAATTTATACTAATCAAGACTATCCTCCACTTCATTAAAAGAACATATGGGAATTTTCCCCAATGCGACTTGGTAACAAGTCCACAAGAAATGAACAAAAGGGTAAAGTTTAAAAAATAGTTCTTTTTTGAAAAGAATTATTGTCAAACAAATGAAATTAATGAAAGATTCTTTTTTACTTCCATAGAGAGCGATTGAGACCTTTCTTTATCCAGGATATGTCACACGACATCAAAAAGATCGACAAATACAGGGAAAAATTTAAAAAAAAAGTGATCCACTATATCGCGTCTCCACTCGGTAAACTTCACTCACATCAGCCGGTGATGCGATGAAAAAAGTCCTTTATCGCCTTGTAGTGGTGAAATTACTTAATTTGACCGCTGAATTTAGCGGTGAAATTATATAAATTCACCGCTTCAAAAAAGTGTCCAAATTATGTAAGATAAGCAGTGAATGCGGTGCAATTAGATAAATTCACCGCTTAACTTAGTGGTGAACTTAGAAGACTTAGAAGAAGCTTAGAAAACGCTTCAAATTGTCTTTTTTGTCAACAAAGTTCAGATGCTTTTATTAAAGAACGAACGGAAAATTTACCCACAAGTAATCAAACATCTTTTTGAAACTTTTTTAGCGGTGATTTTTTGTAATTTCACCACTTGAGTAAGCGGTGAACTTACAAAAATTCACCACATTGCACCGCTGAAATTTGTAATTTCACCGCTAATCTTACAAAAGTTCAACGCGTATGTTTTACAAAAAGTAGAGTGATTTTGATTTAAATTCAAAACAAATATGCTACTTGTTAATGAGAAAAGGCGCAGTAGGAGAAGAGTTGGCTGACACGCAGGAGGTGAGAGTTTTGAGTCCGGGCAAGGAAGGTAGAGTGTAGTCAGCGGTGAAATGTGGTCGATTTTTGTAAGTTCGCCGCTTACTCTAGCGGTGCTCCCACATAATTTCTCCGCATTCACCGCATTTCACCGCAAAATTATGTACGAAATTTGCGGTGAAAAAACCTACTTTTCACCGCTTATCTTACATATTTTTTTCGATTTTTTCGCGACCCGGGTCCCTCTGGTTGATGTTATTGTTGGACCCAAAACCTACAGAGTGGACGCAAGTTCACTTTTCTTGACGGTAATGGTGGACCAGGTGGAAGCTACCTTTTGAAGATCAAAATTCAGAGCAGAAGAGTTTTAAATACCAGCACCGGCCTAGAGAATCAAGCATCTGTGCTATTGAATGAAAACATATGTTTAAACTGACATGAAAATGTTGAGAAATACTGAAACACTTTTACATAGTGTTGAAGTAATTTGAAAGCATTTGTTTAGCATAAGTAAAGATTCAGTAAAATTTGACATTGTCTACAAAGTTTCTGTTAAAAGTTTTTTGAGCTCCAGTCTAAAATTAGGCTATTAGTTCATCATAGTCAGAATATATACAGACTGGAGTTTCAAGATGGCCAAACAAAGCTCAGAATTGTAAATTCACCATCTTTATATATCTTAAATTCACCAAGAAACGTCTTTTAAATATCATGATCAGAATTTTTTTCATAGTGAGAATCAGATTAAAATTTTCTTGATTCATTACTGAAATATTTTGACGCTCAGGTCCGGGTAATAAGCACTGGAAAGGTTGAAGGGTCCAAATGGAACATAGGTTTCAGCTAAGAATGAAAAAATTGAGATCAGTATATATTTTTGCACAGTAATCGGCTATTAAATGTGGAGAGAAACCATTGGTATACTATGTGCGCTACGTTAGAAAGCATCGGTATTTTATCTTTTGTTACACTCAATTGAAGCCATCTTAAACGTGAGAAAGCATTGGTTTGTCGGTTTTCATATGTTCATATGTTGAGATTTGCGACGGAAGAATTGGTGAACATTTGAGTTATCATCAATGTAAATTAGGCTATGTGTTGACATTACACCTAGTAAATTCCTTGCTACCGAATCAAAAAATCCCTATTAAAAAACAAGATGGTTTTCATTTTAAGAAATTACTTCAAACGTAATAGAAAACTTTGCTATATCTCAGTACTTTCTTAAGGCACTTAAATCAGTAAAGTCATGTGATCAGTTGCTTATGGAACTTATTTATATTGTTTCAAGTGTCTTACCTAAATGAGACTATTTTCATTACTTGAGCACAGTAATGATGTGACAACAGCTTATAAAAAGCTAATGCTTGCAATAGTTTGCCGGAACGTGATAATCAATCATGATCTCTCAAGTCTCCTTTTTAATATGACCAGATTATGACATGTTAATTTTTCTCCTCATCACAACAAAATTAAGAGTAAGAAACCGCATGTCTGGATTTTTTTCTGAGCAGTAAAAAAAAATCAAGTATTGGTATATCATGGTCAGTGAAGTTTCCCGAAGTGTCCTCTTGTTGTAGTCGAACGCCGTAAACACAGCGCCATCAGCGTTGTGATTACGCCATAGTGTCGCATTGACAGCCTTAAGTGTACTCAGAAAATCAATTTGCTTATTTGAATTAATAATGAATGATACAAGCGTTCCCAGGTTTAGGTGCGCGACCTTAGACTGCTCTGATCATACCATTTGGTTCGCACACTGGTGGCGTGGTGCGACCCAAAATACATGGTCTGGGAAACGCTTGACTCGCAGGATGGTCTGGACAATGCTCGCGCTACGGTCTGATCAGAGGGCAAATTCGGACTATAGTCTGATCATAGGTCTCACGAAAGTCTGGACAATGATCGCACTACGCTCTGATAAGAGACCAAAGTCTGGACATAAGTTGCCACATAATCTGACCACAGAGCATTAACTGACAATATTTTTTTACTGCAGTTTTTTATCACTGTTTTTGTAGACTCAAAAAAAAGTTGCAGGCACCTCAAAATGACTTTCTGTTTATATTTTTATCAATTAGTTTTGTCCTAACCTTAACAAAATATACTAAATTATTGAATTTTAAGTTGAGTAGTACATAGGTTTGAAATGAATAATTTAAACAAATAACAACGGATTGTAACATGTATTCAGAAATGGTCTGATCAGAGGAGCGTTGGTCGCACTAAAGTCGCACGAAGTCTTTGAGTCGCACGATAGTCTGATCAGAAATCTTTTGGGTCGCACTATGGTTGCACAATTTCTTGAGTCGCACTACGGTCTGATCAGAGGGCTTTGGGTCGCACGATGATCTGATAAGAGGGCAAAGTCAGGGAAATGGTCCGATTAGAGCGGTCTAGGGTTGCGCACCTAAACCTGGGTTTAAGATAAATAAATCAGTTTGCAGTTTTTCTAGTTTGGTGTGTTGAGTATCGACTGTATTTCTTTGACTCCTTTTGTTTTGTCACTTCTTCTCTTAACCATTGAACGTCTGTTTCGGGCGAAGATCCATAATAGTGCATAGATGTTATCTAATGAATTGGGCATCAATGATGTATTGATGACAACTCAGTCACTCTCTTCAGAGACCCAACCTTATTCAGAGCTCACTCAATAATATGGCTGATAAATTTATGAATGCGAGGGATTATTTCATGATGCCAGCAAAAATCACCCTTTCTTGAAGGGGTGATGGGTAGGAGACAATGGGGTGTTGTCTTAAGGGGAGCAGGTTGTCCGTCTCAGGCGGAGATGGGTGGGAGGTTGTCTTAATGGGGAGGGAGTATCACGTAGCAAGCTGGAGTAGTAGGAATGTGGATACAACGGATACAACGGTCATCTCCATACCTATCTAATAAACCATTACATCATTCAAAAACATTACAACAATCTGAAAGGGAGCAGAAGTAGCATGCGTATCTGCCATATGACTGGAGGGAGGGATGTCCGGACACCCCCCCCCCCGCAAAGAACTTTACTACCGAAAAACTGATTTTCTCTTATTGAAATCAAGTTCTTTGTTTAAGTTTCACCAGTCTGAGAGACGTTTCTTGGTTACGTTGACTGGTGAAACAAACAAAAAACTTGATTTCACTAAGAGAAAATCAGCTTTTAGGTGGTAAAGTTCTTTGCGGGGGGGGGGGGGTTGTCCGGACCCCCGGACCCCCTCCCTCCAGTCATTTGGCAGCTACCGGTCGCTGGTGTTCCTGGCGTTAAGGCAATCCAGAGCAGTTCCTCCTTTGCTCAACGGCAAAAACTCATTTTCTATAGAACTAAAATTTTTCTTGTAAGGCCTCAAACTTGGAAAAAATTTCAAAATTTTCAACTTTTACAAAAAAAATTCAAAATTTTTCGAAGGCCTAAAATGGTCTGAAATGGATTTTGCGCTATAAAAGAGTACACAAAAGTGATTTTTTTTGAATTCTTTTTTTTTCACCTATGCAGTGTGGGGTTCGAAACATACAAAAAGTTTTTGAGAAAAATTGTTTAATGATGAGGAGGCATCCAATAAAAAAGAAGACTGAAAACGTTCTCGAAAAAAGAAAAACTGTTTTACAATATTTTATTCTTTGTAACTCTGAAACTTTCTTTCGAGATGTTAAACTTCAAAATACAAAACAAATACCAATTCAACCAGTGTCAGAATTTCTAGAAACAAGACTTTTGCTTTCATTGAACAGGTTTCTGTTTACATTAGCAGTTTTCTTTCTTCTTTTGCTAATGTTTGCTAGAGTAGTTGCACTGTCAATACTGCTGGTAGAGTTATCCGGGATTTCTTGTGCTGCGTTGAGAATGAAGGGTTACTGATTTCATGACTAGAGTCATCAATTTGGTCAGTTAGGTTTGAAAGGTCGACAACATCATTTAACTCCTCATTCAGATAAGATGGTTGATAGAAGCCGGGATCGGGTGTTTCCAAGCCAATGCCTCCCCACCTTCAGGAAACTCAAACGCATTATACTGTTCATGCAAATCCGTATCCCAGTCATTTTCGAAGCACATTTTCTTCGTAATGTACTCATCCCTCAACGAATAACGGCCAAACGGTTGCGTAGTTTTTCGATTCGAGCTGATATATCTTTTGTCATCATATGCGCTCAGCGCACTTTTGTTGACACAAAAAGTTTATAATTGGCGTTTGCCTCTTTTGAACTTGCTGTTCTCTTGTCTTACTAGATCACTGGTTTCTAATGTCTTTATAAACATCTCATGGTTCAATTTGGCTTGATCGAATTTTTTGGTTCCTTTTGGAGTCATTTTAGATTGCTCGTTGGCAACAGAAATGAAGTACAGTTTTGGTTTAAGGGCACAATACTCCTGTATTGGTGTTCCCGCAAGTTGATCTTTGAACTGTAGGACAAATTTTTCGTTCGATCTATCATAGAGTTTGTGATCTGTTGGAAAATTTGAGAGGTCGAATTGTTTTTGAGATCCAAATTCTTTTCCAAGTCGTCAAAGAAATTTTTTGATTTTGAGCTTGTAAATGAATTAATTTGTTTCTGAATACAACAACACACACTCAGTTTGTTTATTCATTGAATTGTAGTGGAACTCTAACATGAAGAGCTTCGAAAGCTCTAAAATGCCGGTAACAAGAATTGTTGGTTTGTTCCACAGGATAGACTGTAATTAGTAATCAGGGTCAGGTTTTCGTTTATGATTATGGCTAATGAAATATTGCTTCCGAGTGTTGCTTTCAGAAATTCCTCTTCTGTGACAAATGAAACTGACAAAAGGTTCCGCAAATTTTCACAAAAATTTCCAAAGATCGAATTTGACATTAGTTTATTGATATATTGGTCAAACCTGGTGGACGTTTCTTTTCGCTTTTGAGTTTTCAGTTCAATGAAGCTTGAAAGCCAATTTAATTGTCAGAGTTTTACAGCTTGATGAACCTTAGTAGTTTTGATACCGTTGTTAAGGTTGAACTTCAGTTTACGATAGTGAACCACACAGTTTGTTTTGGGATGGAAGGTCTGTCTCGGCTTACTGGTTTTTGATCAGTCAATTCAAGGGTGTTTCTTAGAGGCGTTTGAAAGTCTCTCAATTCTAGGGGATCAATTGATTCTTTGTCTTGTACGAGTGGATAGTCTGCATGTTTATCATGTATTTCGTCAGGGTACTTCAAATCGACTTCAACCAGGAAACCAATAACCCCCTTATCTCCAGTTTGTAATATTTCGTCTAAAGAATTGTCTTCAACGATCTCAAAATCCTTGAGTGGCAATGGGTATTGGAGCATGATGCGACCGTAAAGTTTATTCGCATCAATGTAGATTATTGATGAAACATCTTTCGACTCATCAAATTCGAGCAACGTGGTGTTGTTGGCAACATCCTGTCGAGAGCTAAAGACAGAGGAAAACCCTCCACGAACCATCCTCTTCGTTATTTCAACTATTTGTCGATCAGTCAGTAGCTCAAGTTCTGGTTCACAAACTTTTAAGCCAGGCACTTCCTGAAATGGTTGAGGCCGTATAGAATTGCGAACAGTGCAACCCGTATGTGTTATACCACACGGACCGTAGCTCCTCAATCCAGCATGCTAACTGGAGGAGTAGAGTTAGGTAAAGTTCGAGGAACTGTTTGAGGTTAACACAGTTAACCACTTTGAACTCATTATTGAATTAAATGAGTTCGTCATTGGTGACGTCGATTTGGTTGCCGTTTAGACTCTTCTTCCAGTTCTTTAGACTTGGAAGAGACAGATCATTTAGCTTGCTCAATGTGACCACATATGAGTGAGGAAATTTTCTTTTCCTCTTCAACAGTTTTCACTGCTCGTCTTTATTGCCCTGATAGAAATGGTCTAGGAGAGAAAATCTTGTGTTGGGTAAACTTTGTACTAGTTTGTCTAGGCTAAAAGGCATGAACTTGAAGCTCTCGATAAAAAGGAGGTACTCGTACAATGCAAGTTAATCAAGCTTTCGGTTTCGCGTTTCGATGAAAACGCCAAAATTGAGTGCAATAAACTTCTCCTCATTGGTTGCTGTGACTTCGTTTTTTGTCGACTGTGAAGCTGAGTGTAAGGACTTCACATTATTATGTAAGTCATAATACATCATATTGTGGTTGATCACTGTAGCGTAGTTGAGCGTTGTTCGTTTCAACTTACACTCACTGTGCGCATACCCAATGAATTTTCCTTTGAAGTGACAGTAATCAATTAATTTTTTTCGGTTTTTCGTTATCATTGTTGAAGTCAACATTTCAATTGCAACATTTCGACCACGTGTCTCTTTGAGGCGCGGTGCCAGAAAACATGGGAAATTCCGCTTTTTTCTGATAGAAGTATTTTGCAATTTTCTCCATTTATGTAACAAAGCGTTCCATCGAATCAGGTCCATTGTATATATCAAAATTTAGGGGCTCACAGTTATTACGTTCAACAACAATCGTGCATTACCTGCATGGAAGATGTTGTTCTGACGTAGAAGTGGTTGATATATTTGGGTTGTTTTTTGCCGTTGCAATTGGTACAATCAGAGGTTCCAGATCCAGGTACACAACAAAAGGTGAAAACCACCTTGCTGCATAGTTCGCGAACTTTACGTTGTCTTTGACGGGTGTGGGCACTGTTATTTGTACTGAGTCAATTTCTAGACATACTCTCTGATGTGAAGTGAAATATCTCTACTGATGAACATATTTGGAAACAATTCCGACAAAGCTTGTTCCTATCATTATACTCCTTTTTTTTTACTCTCGCGACAAGTTGCATTAAATTGATAATGAGTACGTAGTGGTAGGTCTGTTCGTTTTGTAGGAGCAACAAGTCCAAAAAATGGAAATAGTTTTCTTTTTGACAACCTCAGGGGCAGTAGCTGTTTCTTGGCAGACCCTAAGCTGAAGTTTTTTACATTTTTCGGGAGCAGGAATTATCAACAAAAAAATAATATTTGATAATGGAGTTTTCATAAAGAGTTTTTTGCCTTCGAAAGGCTATTTTTTCAGTAATTAAAATTGTTACTTAAATATATCATTACCTGAACGCAATGACTTGCACTTCATTGAGGTCTTCGAACTTTGATATGTCGTGAAGACTCATTGGCATAGCAAAGTATCCTTTCGGCACCTTGGATGATGAGTTCTCTCTGCTGTATGTATGAACATTTGTCCTGCGTCTGAAGCTTGATGCTGGCGATTCCAGTTTCTCTATTTTATAAATTATATGGTGTCCAGCTCTGTAGCATAATAGAAAGCAGTTGTTGTCGCTACTATTGTGTATGTTCAGCAAATTGGAGTCCCTTCTCAACGGATGTCCCTCAGGAAACGGTATGAAGCTGCTACCGAGCACTGCAACGCATCTTGTCAGTTTTAAGATAACCTTGTCTATAGAGAGCAGCTGCCAGCCACTTACATAGCTTGAGAATTTTCAAGCTTAAAAACTATGATGTCAATGAGAGAATCGTAGCTTTCATCTGAAAACTCTGAATGAAACACAGTCACTGTTTCTGTATTGAAGTACAAGCTCAATTTTTCAATTTCTTCCACCAAAGGCTTCTGAAGCGTCATTTCAACGTTTACTTAAAGTTCTTGAGAAATTTATGTGTGTGTTTTTGGATAACTATTAACACTTCATCACGCTTTCTGAACATGTATTCCATTATGTCCAAATCTTTCTCCCTCGGTTCAAATTCATAGTAGTTTACAGCACCGCTAATTGAACTTACAGTGGTCTTGTCAAGTCATTCTAATCTTCTTCCATGTCCCATATTGGCATGCCATGTTTGTTTTTAACGTGTTCCGCATAGACTAGTTTTGTTTGAAAACCTACGCGACAACTGGGAGGCTGCTTGTGAGAAACATGGGATTGCTTGCGCAGCGTGGGCAGGCAAGCTTCTTACTTTCTCAGAACAATGAAAACAACAAAAAGTTGGTACATCCTGAAACATATTATGGATGTTCTTCAAATGCCTATTAAGAGACCGTCGATTGCAGAGTTGTGTTGATTAGTGGGGGCATTGTGTCGCCATATTGAGATAAGTTAATCGTTGGATCTTGAATGCGTTTTCAAACTTGTGAAATTTTCAACAAATAAATTTTGGGAAAAATGCAAAAAAATGAACCAAATCTTAGACTTGATTAATAAAAGAATGAGTTTTAATTGAAAATTTGACAAAATTAAGCTTTCATGAAAAATATCAAAATCAAAATTTTATAAAAAATTTTTTGCTTTGGAAAGTAAAAAAGGTTTATTTGCGCTTGCTACACATTTTTCCTTCAATTCAAGCTAAAGAATCCAAAATCGTTAATCAGGTTTTAAGGTTTAGGACAAAAAACATTATGCTAATTTGTTCAATATTGAAAACTTTTGGTCAATTTTGTTGAAATTCAAAAAACATAGAAATTCAATATTGATTATTGAAAAACCGTACTTTCTTGCATAAAACCGTCCAGTTTACTGGATAACTGTTCCTTTTACAAGAATTTGCACAAGATTGACAAAAATCAAATTTTCCAACAAGAAGGTTCAGAATGTTTGTCTATTGAGTGAAACAAACGGAAATTTTCACAACTTCCGGACTACAGAAAAAAACATCTAGTTCCCATAATTTGTCTCGTCGCTCGTTTATGTACCATTTCGTCCACGGAAATTTTGATTTTTCACTCTTCATTTTTCCGTGTTCCGATTTTTTTCTATAACGTCGCTCTCCCAAAACTTCGCTTTTCTTTTTTCCTTGCACTTTTCCGGATTTCCATGTAGTATGTCATATGTGATGAAGTAGGTTGTTGTTTTTGCTGTAGCATGTTGAGTATGCTATTTTGCTGGTTTGTTGTTTTGGTCTTATAACTTTCTAGGGCCTGACTTAGTTGATTCCCGAGTTACGGCTGGGTTTTCGTGTGACTTTTCAAATTTACTAATTTACTAGCCTTCCTGTTGTAGTATAATTATTTTTGCTGCTGTACGTTTTTGTGTAAGTGTAAGATTGCTACTTGATTTGGTCTATTTTTCCTTCTTGGGCATGACTTAAGTTTATTCTCGAGTTATGGCAGGATTGTCTCTTGACTCCTCCGACTGTCGCAGTGTACAAATCCACGTTTATAATTTATTTAACTTATCTTTAGCTTGTTTAATAACGTTAGTATGCTGATTGTTTGTTTTGGTTTGGGTTTCTGCTATGATGTGACTTAAGTTTACTCTGGAGTTACGGCTAGTAAATTTCTTGACCTTTCATCCTTTTAGTATACTACCGCATTGCCGTAAATTAATTTGTTGTTTTATTAAGCCCCATTTTGAATTACGCTAGCTTGTCTTGCAGTAGCTTCACTCCTTCTTCCTAGGTTGTGACTTAAGCTTGTTCTGGAGTTCTGGCTAGGTTGTTTGGTTGAGTTTTTTGCTGTTGTTTGCTAACATAGCTCTTTCCGACCTCATCTCCATCCCGGTCTATCCTCACCGTCCCGTTTTCATTCTGTCGCATGCTGCTAACTCAACTTCTCGTCTGTCCCGTTTCCGTTGCGTCGCACGTTGCTCGCTCGTCTTCCCGTCTCTCACGGTTCCGTTTCGTCGCGCGCTGCTCGCTCGATTTTCCGTTTGTCCAGGGTCTCCCGCCGCGTTGAGTACATAACGTTCAGCGCTCCACATCTGTTTTTGACGGGCACTGTGTGCTCGACGATCCTTTGTGCTCTTTTAGTGGTTTATTTTTCATACTCTCTACAGTGTGTTGTGTTTTGGTATCTTTAGCTTTAGGTTTGTTTTGCGTGGATTTGGTTTGTTTGGAGTGTGTGTAATAAATAACGCGTGCAGTGGTAGTTTTTTGATTTTTCGAAATAATATTATCCTGATTTCCGATAATCAAAAAAGTCAAAAAGTTGTACGCTGCCAGGTCAAAACGTGAGGCTTAATTGCATGCTATAGAAGAAGATACCCTTCATTGTTTAAATAGTAAAGGTAGGCGAGTGAAAGTTGAACGCCTAGTATCAAAGTGCAACGATGCCTTTATGACTGTTATAGACAAAATTGAGGACCTGATTGCGTTTGCTAGAAAAACAGAGGGTCCAAATGCGCTTGTTCCTTCATAAGAGTCTTACTTGGAGGCAACGATAACTAAGACCGACAAGATCCTCACTTCAGCACGAAACTACATCAACGCTGCTGATGTTAAAATGAGTGAGTTTCAGGAACCGAGGGCTTCCATTTGTTCTAGACTTTCCTCACTGAAGGCCTCGTCAAAAACGACTAGTCAGAAACGGTTGGCCTCATCAAAAACGGTTGGCAGAGGCAACTCTGCGAAAGTTTGAATTGCTGGACGCCGTTTCTAAAGGCAGCCGCTCTGAAAAAACTACAAGTGCTAGAAGCTCAAAGAGAAGTGAAAGGCTGTCCAGGTATGGATCAACACCTCACTTGATTTAAGTTTTAACAATGAGGAGAAAACTGCTGAACCAGAGGTTACGAAAGACCCTCCAGAATGCCCTAGCCACAACAACGGCGAAACTGTGGAAGATCAGAAAAGTGAAATTTCAAGGCATTCTATTCCAAAAAATTGTCAAGGCAATTACGTTTTAAGCAATGAGACCTTGAAGTAACTCGATCCTTTTGATGGCCCACCTGCAATTTTTTGGCTGCTGCTAACACACAGGCGTTGTCCCAGGCAAAATTACCGGCGCAAATGAATCAAACCGGCCAACAAGACTTGGCGCTTCCGAGCATAACTAACCGCATATTCATCCGCTTTCTGTACACGCCCCAGGGACTTCTTCACTTCCCAATCAACAGCCCATTTTACCACAGCCGATCGCACAGCAAATAAATCAAAATAATTTGCCCGAGTTTTTTCCACATGCACAACTTCAAATTTCACAATCTAGGGGACCAGAGACATCACGTCTGCATGAGGACAAATGGGCCCTCGATGGGGTTTTCAAGTCACTATTATAAGACGCTGACTTGAGGAGCGCTTCCTCACTTAACCAAGCGGTACAGAAGTTACCACCAAAAATGAGAGAGTCATGGTCGCTCTTTACGGTTTAAAAGCACTAGATTTAGACTACCCTGCTTGACTTTAACGGTTGGCTTAAAGAAAAGGCTGAAGCCCACGATCTTATGAAACAAAGCGCAACCAAGTCAAAACCTGAAGATAACAGCACTTCAGTAACCAAGACCAAAACGACCTCAAAAGTATTTACAACAAGCAAAATTACAACAAGTTCGATCAAGGAAGCAAATGCCATCTTCTTCCAAAAACACTTAGTCTCGCTGCATTGTATGCAAAAGTAACCACTGGCTAAAGGAGTGTCGAGTTTTCAACGAAAAAACTCCAACCCGGAGAGCTAAGTTGGTGGCGGATAACAAGTTTAGCTTTTCGTGCTTATGGGACAAGCACATATTTCGCCAATGCCCTCGACCAAAAAAGTGCCAAGCAGAAGGGTTTAATAAATCGCATAGCACACTATTGCATGGAACAGATAAAGTTTTCCCATCTAAACACTCAACAAATCCCAATACTAACCACTCTTGTGGCAACACAGGTCAAATTAAAGCAACTACTATTCAACAGCTGTCTAATAAGACCACGGCGATGTCATCGGTTACTGACGTTAAGGGGCTCCTTCAGGTGACTGCATTGCAGTTGATCAATTCGTCCGGTTTAGAAACCAAGGCTATAGTTTTGTGTGATACCACCTGAAGTAACCTTTGTGTGGTCGGTTTTCTAGCAGATAGACTCAGTTTGCACGGTAAAGCACTAAAACTAACTGTCAAGGGTATTAAAACAGAAGAAGTATTTGATACTAGGGTTGTTGAAGTTACTGTGAAACCAGGAGAACATCAGGATTTCGAATCATTTACCATCGACCCTTTCGCTCCAGAGAATCTGAACGTGGGATCAGATATAAATAATGTACAGAACCTGCAGGGGACTTACCCACACTTAGCCGTCCTTGATCCCGTGATATTTTCCTGTAAAGACATTGAGATGATACTCGGACAAGATGTCTATCACGCCATCCGCCCGTTAGAATACTTCTCTGCCAATGAGAAGCGTTCACCCGTTTCCGTACACTTACCCACAGATTGGGTCTTAAGCGCTCCGTTATCATCAAGGTCGTGTTTAACCTCAACGTGCTTTAAAGTTATTATCGAACAGAACCTGCAGCACGATCTGCAGCAGACGCTAGGACTCCGGAAATCCTTCAGATTATCACTATACAAAATGGCCTGAGATAAGATGTCGAAATGCTCTGGGCAGCAGACAATACCAAGCTCCCAAATAATTAATTCTCCTTTCTTGTGCATCTAAAATCTCTCCGAAAACGATTGGCCAAGGATGAAGACCTTAGAGAAAAGTTTATTAGTACCATCAAGGAAGATCCAAATGAGGGGTATATGTTTGAGGTTCCAGACGGTCACAAGGTTGAGAACCGGTCCAATAAAGAGAGGTACCTACCACACCATCCGGTTTTAAGCCCGAACAAACCGTGCTCAATGGAGCAGCCAAATTTCATGATGACTCGCTGAATTAATCCTTGCTCATTGGCCCGAATCTGCTCCAAAACTTTATTTATGTACTTCTCCGCATCTGACAGCAGCCATATGCTGTGTCTGTCGACATCGAGGGAATGTTTCTACAGAATGGGTTATTACCATCAGATCAACCATCACTTCGTTTCTTGTGTGGGAGGACCCCACAACTTACGTTGTGGAATATCAACATACGCGCCATGTTTTTGGAGCTAAAGACTCGCCCATCTGCGCCAATTACGCATTAGAACCAACGGCGAGAGACAACGCAAAGATTTACCCCCAAGCTGCAAAAGCCGTCCTTGAAAACTTTTACATGGACGACTACCTTGACTCAGCAGAGTCTCCTGAGAAAGCCATCAGTACATCAAAGGAATTGGTACATCCTCTACATCCCGATGGGTTCAAGCTTACAATGTTTGTAAGCAATATGCCGAACCTGGCTGATTGAATTGATGATTCTACTCAATCTACTGAGCCCAGGTTAATTTTGCTTGCCAGGAGGTTTCATCGCACGTGCATGGGCTAACGCAAGAGCACATTAATGATACTTTAGTAGTTCGTAAGGGTACAAGTTGCGCTATCACCAAGTTACTCACGCAGCGCTTTGTCCTAAGTCTTGTATCAAAAGACTTTGACCCTATTGGTCTTGTCGCACCGTTTGCTGTTGATGCTCAACTGCTCTTACAAGACATCTGGCGTTTCACAAGACAACAATGGCTTGGCGAACTCCCACAGGACATGATTCAGAGATTTTCGGTTTAAATTCAGTGCGGACTTACCAAAGCATGAAAAGATGAAAATTCCTCGAAGTTACTTTTGTGAACCCTTTGATCTTATAGGGTTGCATATGTTCGGTCGGTGACAGTTCTCAGGATATATATTTAGTGCGGTCGCATTCTTGCGAGCTCGAGTAACAACTCCTACGGGCGAAGAAAGAACAGAGCTTGCGTTTGTTTTGGGGAAAGCGCGCATGGCGCCAATAAAAGTAATGAATGTCCCAAAAGTCGAACTACAAGCAGCTCTGCTTGTCGCTCGACTGAAACAAGAAATTCCACAAGCACTTACTGTAATTTTTAACCAAGTACTCATGTAGACAGACAGCACGACTGTTCTTCAATGGATAAAATCTAATGAGAAGCAACCAATTTTTTGTAGCAAACCGCGCTTGCGAAATTTTGGAGTATACCAGCGTTAACCAATGGAACCACGTAGCAATTAAGGATAATCCCGCTGACGCTGGCCCGGTCGGAATGTCAGCTGAGGTTTTGCAACTAAGCAGTTCGATCAATTGTCCATTTTTCTTAGCTAACTCAAGTTTCCCTTTCGTACCGAACAATGATGTCATTATTAACATCAAACTTGGCGAAGCCGAGCGTCGTCTACAGTACTTGGTGCAAGTAGAGTCTTTTGAAACGGAAAGGGAAGATCTTTTTCACAAAAAATCTGGTAAACAGAGCAGCCGAATTGCTCCATATTCACCGTTCCTTAGTCCAAATGGGCTAATCTGTTCTTCGGGCCGCATCAAGCGTTTAATTGATTTTGGGTTTAATGTAAAGTAGCCAACCGTCTTAGATGCACGCCAACAGTTTGTAAATTTGTTCAGGAACAGTATACAGTTTTGAAACTAAGATCATCTTTGCGTTCCATCAAAGCACACTGCCTGACATACCGAGAATTCCCAGCTGTAACTATGCAACCAATCATGTCTGACTTACCTAAAGAGAGCCACTCTATGTTACTGTTTGCCGTACTACTGAGAAAAAGTGGGGTTTTCTCTTCACCTGTCTCACTACTCGCGCTGCCCATGTCCAGATAGTTACATCCATGGACACCAGTTCTTGTGTTATGGGAGTTGAGCGGTTTGTGTCACGTAGGGTTACACCTGCCATGATTTGGTCGGGCAATGGCACTAACTTTATTGGAGCGGAGAAAGACCTCCGAGAAATTATTGGAACGTTCTCAACATTGCAGCTGACCTCGCTCACAATGTCATAAATTGTCATAAGGTTCAGTTCACCCAGCGCACCACATCAAGGTGGTATCTGGGAGAGGTTGGTTCGCAGATTCAAGCTCGTGTTGTAAAATATTCTTGGCACGCGTCGCCTCACGGATGAGGTACTGCACACTACCTTTTATGCCGTGCAGCATTCTCACAATTCGCGTCCTTTATCATCCGTATGCGCTGATCCGTGCGATTTTAACGCCATAACGCCTAACCACTTTTTTAATGAGAATACTCCACCGGTATTCCGTCTGTTGTCGGCAATAATGAACTTGACCATCGTAAACGTTACGCCCGTGCGCAATCGTACGCAATGCAATCTGGTCCCGTTGGATCAGAGAGTACGTGCAGACGCTGAACCGACGCTCTAAGTTGCAGACGCCTGCCGAGCAACACCTTAAGACCGTTGACTTGGTTTGGATAGTTGAGGAAACCGACACTAGGGCTTACTACCCTACCGCTCGGATTGTGGAACTTCGTTACAGCTCCGATAGCGTCGCGCGCTCTGCCGTTTTACGTACGTCGACCGGTTCACTCGTCCGCCCGCTTCTAAAAATTGTGCCAGTTTTCTCAACATCTTTTTCCGGGCCGGAAGATGTTACGTAGTTAATGAACGAATTATTGGCAAATCAGAATTGTGTTTTATAATCGAATTTAAATGCGTATAAAACGTTCTAATATACGTAAAAAGTTCCGAAAAAGTTCATTTAACCTAATTTCAATTAAATATAACCATTCTATGTATCGATTAAGCTGGTTTTCGGCTGAATAATTTTTGGTTATCTAGACAATTGTTGAACGATTACGAACCTATTTTGACGTCAATAACATAAGACGAAAAACCCGTAAAAGAGCATCAAAAATCCTGCCGTCTAAGTTTTTCACTTGTTGCTATGATCATCGTTAATGCTTATACGTTGTTGGATTGTACGTTTGACAGTTATACGTTGCTTTATGTTGCTTATAACGTAGAAAAAAGATTGAATTCAAGAACTTATCGGCCTACTGTTTCATTCAGAAGCTTACATAAATAATAAATCAACCAAAAATAATACAGAAGTTACCGACTATCAGTTGATTAAAGAATGAGAGTCTCTTGAGAAAAAAATGAACTTTTTAAAATCTCAAATGTTATTTTTTCCGTTGTCTAAATTGATGTTCAAATTGATTTTTATTCATCAGGTGATTAGTAGTTTTATTCAAGGTAAAAAAATGTGTTTATATAATTAAAAAAGTTTTTTTAATAGTATATGAATTTATTAGTAAAGAAGAAACGCAAGTTTTCATTGAGTTTGTGAAGGGAAAACTCAAAAATCCATACCAGGGAGATATTCAAAATTTTTCAACTCACATTTTCCAATTAAATCAAAGACTTTTTCACCGCAAGTAGCACAAGGTATTAGTAAACTTCATTTGAAATATTACAAAGAGGTCAAAACTTTCTCTGAAGAAAAAATGAGAAAATATTTAATTTTAGAATTTTCTGTAAATACTTGAGCTGGATGTAATTTAATTAACTTGTTGATTATTTGCAATATAAAAAATTTCATTTTTCTTTAGAAACTCAACTAAAAAAATCAAATTTACGACGTTTTGTGGAAAGAAGCAACGCTATTATTGCGTTCTTTGTTGTTCTCAAATGTGTTGCCGGTGTTATTTGTGGTCGAAAAAATACTGAAAATGAGCCGCATGTATCCTCCCTTCTTTCGACAGCTGTTTATAATAAGCTTTACACTCTCAGTCCGATGTTGAAAATCAGGTAAGCCAGTTCAGAGATTTGCTCTCATCAGACCATGCAAATTACCAAGATTATTGGTTATCAGATTATCCAGACTAGATCTTGCAAACTCTACCTTGAGCTTTCAAACCTTCCAGACCCTGGTTTATGGGTCTTTGTTTATGTATTGTTGTTTGCCCACCGCCCTACCCCACACACAACACACACACACACACACACACACACACACACACACACACACACACACACACATGCACACACACACACACACACACTTACATACATACATACATACATACATACATGCACACACACACACACACACACACACACACACACACACACACACACACACACACACACACACACACACACACACACACACACACACACACTTACACACACACACACACACACTTGTGTGCGCGCCGAGTCGGCCGGATTAGAGCGACAGTGGGTCGCGCACATAAGACGGGGCAACGCTAACACAGAACCGAAAATTGTTTGCGTTCCCAATTATTCTGCTAAATAATGCCTTTAGTAGCAATCATCACGTACTTGTCAAAAAGCACTATAATAAACTTTAGATTTCTATTGATACAACATGCAAACTACACATGAATTGGAAATCAGTTCAAATAGATTTGACAATGAAGTCTTTTACATTCATTTTTTGGTATTGATTTCCAGACTTACATATTCAAGTCACAAAAACTCTCTTTTGTCAATTTGTTGTTTAGCAATCAGTTTTTTTTTGTCTGCAAAAAAGAATTTTCCAATTCTTACGTTAACTAGAGGAAGTGTTTCTGCAGGTAAAGTAGATTAGAAATGATTTTACTTTTACTGAAATTTCTCTCTTAATGTCATTAATTTTTTTCGCATAATTCAACATCCTTATAAACTACTGAATCCGTTTACTTATGATTTTTGAAAACCGCAGGGATCCATAATGCAGTAAGTTTATAAAAGAGTGATACTGCTAATATTTTCATTATTCTGAACTAATTCAATGAAAAATAAATACGAAGAAAAGTTGCGTACAGTTTCTAAAAACTATTCTGCTCCGCATCTGCTTGAAGTTGTATATCATGGGTAGAAAAATTTTATAAAATAAAAGCTTCCCAATACCAGAAATTGCCGGTTTTAAACGTTCAAGAATTGATAGGTAGGTTGAATTTAACTAAAAACAAGGAAAGACAACTTTTTTTGGTAACGAGGGCATTTCCTCTCTTTAAACGCATTAATTTGTCTGTATGTCTGGCAGCGAATTAAAAAATTGTGTGTTCAAAAGCCAACAAAATAAAAACAAACGTCTGTATTTATTTGTTTTTATGGTTTCGTATCAAAAACCCGTGTTTGTGAAATAATCAAACTGTTTCCATAAAAGTTTAACATGTTCACAGGTTTTGAATTTTTGTTCGACTAGATTTATCCATCAATGAACAGGGGAATAATTGTAAATAAATTTGCGAAATCTGTTGATAAATTTTCTTTTTCTGTCGCAAGTAAGATTGCAATTAATGTTCTATAGTCACAACTCATTTTTAGGTGATTTTAGTAAATAGTTTCAGAAAAATGCTGTATTTTGACGGATAAGCGCTATGATTAAAACATAGAAAAAAGGAGCGAATTTAAATGCAAAAAAACACGAGGATCAGAATTTAGAAATGTTGCTGCTATTTCTCCTCAAAAACGAAATGTCTCAAATATTGGTCACTTGATTTGATCAACATACCAATTTTGTTTCGAATGGTGATCAAAGCCTGTTGGTATCTCTTTATACGTCAATGCGACAAAAAAGAAGAGAAAAGGGCCATAATTAAATCTTTCGGGTTACAATTACTCTTACTTCTTTGTATTTTGCAAAACATTATTCAACCAACAAATGCTTTCGGACTGTAAGTGATGAAAAGTGGACAATGAAAAATGCAGTGAAATACTTAGAAGTTTCTCTTCACGATAAACTAACTAACCAAGGATAAGTGAAAAATGTGTAGCGAAAAATGACGTTTATAATAAGAGCAGTTTATGCCATCAAGAGCTCTCCCAGTTCATACAAGAATTCAACTTTGAACGCATTATTTACTACTCATTTCCACTATAGTGCTTTGCTATTTTGACTGACATAAAACTTTTTGTTCTATTTTCATTTGAAAAAATTTAAAGTTGGAAGTAAAGTCGTGGTTTAACCGTTGAATATATGACACAGCTCTTGACTTAAAATTAAAATATCGAATAACTTAAAAATTAATTTCATGTTAGAATAAGAGAAAGTCACTTACTTGACCAAACCCAGCTCCAGTTTTCCTACAATTGATGGTTCACTGGGGTTACAAAAAGGCACTTGAACAAATTTCCTCCAATTCGACGATAAACACAAAGCACTTTATCTTAAGAATTTTTTCTCGCCAGAGCGATGGAATCTTGGAATCACACTACCATATCCAATCCAATTGGTGATGATTTCAATTTTCAAAAGTGCGAAAAAATTATGGACCCATTTCTTTCTGATTTTTCAAACATCTCATAATCTACCCAACAGGAGCCTATCAAGGAGAGACTTTAAATTCAGTTAATGATAACCACGCTTAGTACATAAAATACATTAATCGACACAGCTATCACCCTATTATTGCTGGACAAACTGTACGTGTTACCCTACACTCCCATTGGCAATGTAACCAAATCTTAATTTTGGTTTTCCAATCTTTTTTTATTACAAATCTGCAAGTTATGATGTTTTCCAGAATTCTACATAATCCCACCACTGAAAGTAGTAAAAATTCAAGAGCGTTTTTTGCTTTCAGGGAATTATCTGTAATGTCAAAAAATCAACTAAAAACATAGCCTACAGTAGGCAGTTTAAATCAGTTTTGGAGAATTGAGCTCCCAAAAAGATTTGAGCTTGCTTAAAATTCGAACGCAAAATATGGTTATCAACTGCTTGATGTATTATTCTTATAACCTGAAGGATTTCGGAACAATTTTCAGCAAAAACTCCTAAATTATATGAATGCTCAAAGAAAGTTACAGCTCT